>NW_027256021.1:0-151118 GCF_045679555.1 Salvelinus alpinus
AGCTGCTCCTGACAGCTGGTGCTTAAAGCTAGTGAGGGAGATAGGTGTTTCCAGTTTCAGAGATTTTTGTAGTTCGTTCCAGTCATTGGCAGTATATAAACTGGAGGAGAGGCGTCCCAAGGAAGAATTGGTTTTGGGGGTGACTAGAGAGATATACCTGCTTGAGCGCGTGCTACAGGTAGGTGCTGCTATGGTGACCAGCGAGCTGAGATAAGGGGGGACTTTACCTAGGGAGGGTCTTCTTGTAGATGACCTGGAACCAGTGGGTTTGGCGATGAGTATGAAGCGAGGGCCAGCCAACGAGAGTGTACAGGTCGCAGTGGTGGGTAGTATATGGGGCTTTGGTGACAAAACGGATGGCACTGTGATAATATTACTAGACTGAGAGATTATTACTAGACTGAGAGAGTATTACTCAACTGAGAGAATATTACTCACCGGAGAGAATATTACTAAATTGAGAGAGTATTACTAACCCGAGAGAGTATTACTAAACTGAGAGAGTATTACTAACCCGAGAGAGTATTACTAAACTGAGAGAATATTACTAAACTAAGTGAGTATTACTAAACTGAGGGAGTATTACTAAACCGAGAGAGTATTACTAACCTGAGAGAGTATTACTCAACCGGGAGAGTATTACTAAACTGAGAGAGTATTACTAACCCAAGAGAGTATTACTAAACTGAGAGAGTATTACTAAACTGAGAGAGCTGAGAGAATATTACTAAACTGAGAGAATATTACTAAACTGAGAGAGTATTACTAAACTGGGGGAGTATTACTAAACCGAGAGAGTATTACTAACCTGAGAGAGTATTACTAAACGGAGAGAATATTACTAAACTGTGAGAGTGTTACTAAACTGAGAGAGTATTACTAACCCGAGAGAGTATTACTAATCTGAGAGAGTATTACTAAACTGAGGGAGTGTTACTAGACTGAGATAGTATTACTCAACTGAGAGAGTATTACTAAACTGAGAGAGTGTTACTAGACTGAGAGAGTATAACTAAACTGAGAGAATATTACTAAACTGAGAGAGTATTACTAAACTGAGGGAGTATTACTAAACCGAGAGAGTAATACTAAACTGAGAGAATATTACTAAACCGAGAGAGTATTACTAAACTGAGAGAGCTGAGAGAATATTACTAAACTGAGAGAATATTACTAAACTGAGAGAGTATTACTAAACTGAGGGAGTATTACTAAACCGAGAGAGTATTACTAACCTGAGAGAGTATTACTAAACTGAGAGAATATTACTAAACGGTGAGAGTATTACTAAACTGAGGGAGTATTACTAAACCGAGAGAGTATTACTAACCTGAGAGAGTATTACTAAACTGAGAGAATATTACTAAACTGTGAGAGTATTACTAAACTGAGAGAGTATTACTAACCCGAGAGAGTATTACTAAACTGAGAGAGCTGAGAGAATATTACTAAACTGAGAGAATATTACTCAACTGAGAGAGAGTATTACTAAACTGGGGGAGTAATACTAAACCGAGAGAGTATTACTAAACTGAGAGAATATTACTAAATGGTGAGAGTATTACTAAACTGAGAGAGTATTACTAACCCGAGAGAGTATTACTAAACTGAGATAGTATTACTAAACTGAGAGAGTGTTACTAGACTGAGAGAGTATTACTCAACTGAGAGAGTATTACTAAACTGAGAGAATATTACTAAACGGAGAGATTATTACTAAACTGAGAGAGTATTACTAAACTGAGAGAGTATTACTAAAGTGAGAGAGTATTACTAAACTGAGAGAGTGTTACTAAACTGAGAGAGTATTACTAAACTGAGAGAGTGTTACTAAACTGAGAGAATATTACTAAACTGAGAGATTATTACTCAACTGAGAGAGTGTTACTAAACTAAGAGAGTATTACTAAACTGAGAGAGTATTACTAAACTGAGAAAGTGTTGCTAGACTGAGATAGTATTACTAAACTGAGAGGATATAACTAAACTGAGACAGTTTTACTAAACTGAGACAGTTTTACTAAACTGAGAGTGTTACTAGACTGAGAGAGTATTACTAAACTGAGAGAATATTACTAAACTGTGAGAGTATTATTAAACTGAGAGAGTATTAGTAACCCGAGAGAGTATTACTAAACTGAGAGAGTATTACTAAACTGAGAGAGTGTTACTAGACTGAGATATTATTACTCAACTGAGAGAGTATTACTAAACTGAGAGAGTGTTACTAGACTGAGAGAGTATTACTAAACTGAGAGAACATTACTAATCTGAGAGAGTATTACTAAACTGAGAGAGCTGAGAGAATATTACTAAACTGAGAGAATATTACTAAACTGAGAGAGTATTACTAAACTGAGGGAGTATTACTAAACCGAGAGAGCATTACTAACCTGAGAGAGTATTACTAAACTGAGAGAGTATTACTAAACTGAGAGAGTGTTACTAGACTGCGATAGTCTTACTCAACTGAGAGAGTATTACTAAACTGAGAGAGTATTACTAAACTGAGAGAATATTACTAAACGGTGAGAGTCTTACTAAACTGAGAGAGTATAACTAACCCGAGAGAGTATTACTAAACTGAGAGAGTATTACTAAACTGAGAGAGTGTTACTAGACTGAGATAGTATTACTCAACTGAGAGAGGGTTACTAAACTAAGAGAATATTACTCAACGGAGAGAGTATTACTCAACTGAGAGAATGTTACTAAACTAAGAGAGTATTACTAAACTGAGAGAGTATTACTAAACCAAGAGAGTATTACTAAACTGAGAGAATATTACTAAACTGAGAGAGTATTACTAAACTGAGAGAGCTGAGAGAATATTACTAAACTGAGAGAATATTACTAAACTGAGAGAGTATTACTAAACTGAGAGAGTATTACTAAACTGAGAGAGTATTACTAAACTGAGAGAGTGTTGCTAGACTGAGATAGTATTACTAAACTGAGAGGATATAACTAAACTGAGACAGTTTTACTAAACCGGAGAGAGTATTACTAACCTCAGAGAGTATTACTAAACTGAGAGAATATTACTAAACTGTGAGAGTATTACTAAACTGAGAGAGTATTACTAACCCGAGAGAGTATTACTAAACTGAGAGAATTACTAAACTGAGAGAGTGTTACTAGACTGAGATAGTATTACTCAACTGAGAAAGTATTACTAAACTGAGAGAGTATTACTAAACTGAGAGAATATTACTAAACGGTGAGAGTATTACTAAACTGAGAGAGTATTACTAACCCGAGAGCTATTACTAAACTGAGAGAGTATTACTAAACTGAGAGAGTGTTACTAGACTGAGATAGAATTACTCAACTGAGAGAGTGTTACTAAACTGAGAGAGTGTTACTAGACTGAGATAGAATTACTCAACTGAGAGAGTGTTACTAAACTGAGAGAATATTATTTAACGGAGAGATTATTACTCAACTGAGAGAGTGTTACTAAACTAAGAGAGTATTACTAAACTGAGAGAGTGTTACTAAACTAAGAGAGTATTACTAAACTGAGAGAGTATTACTAAACCAAGAGAGTATTACTAAACTGAGAGAATATTACTAAACTGAGAGAGTATTACTAAACTGAGAGAGCTGAGAGAATATTACTAAACTGAGAGAATATTACTAAACTGAGAGAGTATTACTAAACGGGGGGAGTATTACTAAACCGAGAGAGTATTACTAACCTGAGAGAGTATTACTAAACTGAGAGAATATTACTAAACTGTGAGAGTATTACTAAACTGAGAGAGTATTACTAACCCGAGAGAGTATTACTAAACTGTGAGAGTATTACTAAACTGAGAGAGTATTACTAACCCGAGAAAGTATTACTAAACTGAGAGAATATTACTAAACTGAGAGAATATTACTAAACTGAGAGAGCTGAGAGAGTATTACTAGACTGAGAGATTATTACTAAACTGAGAGAGTATTACTAAACTGAGAGAATATTACTAAACTGAGAGAGCTGAGAGATTATTACTAAACTGAGAGAGTATTACTAAGCTGAGAGAATATTACTAAACTAACAGAGTATTACTAAACTGAGAGAGTATTACTAAACTGAGAGAGTATTACTAACCCGAGAGAGTATTACTAAACTGAGAGAGTGTTACTAAACTGAGAGAGTATTACTAAACTGAGAAAGTGTTGCTAGACTGAGAGGATATAACTAAATTGAGACAGTTTTACTAAACTGAGACAGTTTTACTAAACTGAGAGTGTTACTAGACTGAGAGAGTATTACTAAACTGAGAGAATATTACTAAACTGAGAGAGTATTACTAAACTGAGACAATATTACTAAACTGAGGGAGTATTACTAAACTGAGAGAGTATTACCAACCCGAGAGAGTATTACTAAACCGAGAGAGTATTACTAAACTGAGAGAGTATTACTAAACTGAGAGAGTATTACTAAACTGAGAGAGTATTACTAAACTGAGAGAGTATTACTAAACTGAGAGGGTGTTACTAGACTGAGATATTATTACTCAACTGAGAGAGTATTACTAAACTGAGAGAGTGTTACTAGACTGAGAGAGTATTACTAAACTGAGAGAATTGTACTAAACTGAGAGAGTATTACTAAACTGAGAGAGCTGAGAGAATATTACTAAACTGAGAGAATATTACTAAACTGAGAGAGTATTACTAAACTGAGGGAGTATTACTAAACCGAGAGAATATTACTAAACTGAGAGAGTATTACTAAACTTAGGGAGTATTACTAAACTGAGAGAGTATTACTAACCTGAGAGAGTATTACTAAACTGAGAGAGTATTACTAAACTGAGAGAGTGTTACTAGACTGAGATAGTATTACTCAATTGAGAGAGTATTACTAAACTGAGAGAGTGTTACTAGACTTAGCGAGTATAACTAAACTGAGAGAGCTGAGAGAATATTACTAAACTGAGAGAATATTACTAAACTGAGAGAGTATTACTAAACTGAGAGAGTGTTACTAAACTGAGAGAGTATTACTAAACTGAGAGAGTACTACTAACCCGAGAGAGTATTACTAAACTGAGAGAGTATTACTAAACAAAGAGAATATTACTAAACTGAGAGAGCTGAGAGAATATTACTAAACTGAGAGAGTATTACTAAACTGAGAGAATATTACTAAACTGAGAGAGTATTACTAAACTGAGAGAGTGTTACTAAACTGAGAGAAAATTACTCAACGGAGAGAGTATTACTAAACTGAGAGAGTATTACTAAACTGAGAGAGTGTTGCTAGACTGAGATAGTATTACTAAACTGAGAGGATATAACTAAACTGAGACAGTTTTACTAAACTGAGACAGTTTTACTAAACTGAGACAGTTTTACTAAACTGAGAGAGTGTTACTAGACTGAGAGAGTATTACTAAACTGAGAGAATATTACTAAACTGAGAGAATATTACTAAACTGAGAGAGCTGAGAGAGTATTACTAGACTGAGAGATTATTACTAGACTGAGAGAGTATTACTCAACTGAGAGAATATTACTCACCGGAGAGAATATTACTAAATTGAGAGAGTATTACTAACCCGAGAGAGTATTACTAAACTGAGAGAGTATTACTAACCCGAGAGAGTATTACTAAACTGAGAGAATATTACTAAACTGAGAGAATATTACTAAACTGAGAGAGTATTACTAAACTGAGAGAGTATTACTAACCTGAGAGAGTATTACTCAACCGGGAGAGTATTACTAAACTGAGAGAGTATTACTAACCCAAGAGAGTATTACTAAACTGAGAGAGTATTACTAAACTGAGAGAGCTGAGAGAATATTACTAAACTGAGAGAATATTACTAAACTGAGAGAGTATTACTAAACTGGGGGAGTATTACTAAACCGAGAGAGTATTACTAACCTGAGAGAGTATTACTAAACGGAGAGAATATTACTAAACTGTGAGAGTGTTACTAAACTGAGAGAGTATTACTAACCCGAGAGAGTATTACTAAACTGAGAGAGTATTACTAAACTGAGGGAGTGTTACTAGACTGAGATAGTATTACTCAACTGAGAGAGTATTACTAAACTGAGAGAGTGTTACTAGACTGAGAGAGTATAACTAAACTGAGAGAATATTACTAAACTGAGAGAGTATTACTAAACTGAGGGAGTATTACTAAACCGAGAGAGTAATACTAAACTGAGAGAATATTACTAAACCGAGAGAGTATTACTAAACTGAGAGAGCTGAGAGAATATTACTAAACTGAGAGAATATTACTAAACTGAGAGAGTATTACTAAACTGAGGGAGTATTACTAAACCGAGAGAGTATTACTAACCTGAGAGAGTATTACTAAACTGAGAGAATATTACTAAACGGTGAGAGTATTACTAAACTGAGGGAGTATTACTAAACCGAGAGAGTATTACTAACCTGAGAGAGTATTACTAAACTGAGAGAATATTACTAAACTGTGAGAGTATTACTAAACTGAGAGAGTATTACTAACCCGAGAGAGTATTACTAAACTGAGAGAGCTGAGAGAATATTACTAAACTGAGAGAATATTACTCAACTGAGAGAGTATTACTAAACTGGGGGAGTAATACTAAACCGAGAGAGTATTACTAAACTGAGAGAATATTACTAAATGGTGAGAGTATTACTAAACTGAGAGAGTATTACTAACCCGAGAGAGTATTACTAAACTGAGAGAGTATTACTAAACTGAGAGAGTGTTACTAGACTGAGATAGTATTACTCAACTGAGCGAGTGTTACTAAACTGAGAGAATATTACTCAACGGAGAGATTATTACTCAACTGAGAGAGTGTTACTAAACTAAGAGAGTATTACTAAACTGAGAGAGTATTACTAAAGTGAGAGAGTATTACTAAACTGAGAGAGTATTACTAAACTGAGAGAGTATTACTAAACTGAGAGAGTATTACTAAACTGAGAGAATATTACTAAACTGAGAGATTATTACTCAACTGAGAGAGTGTTACTAAACTAAGAGAGTATTACTAAACTGAGAGAGTATTACTAAACTGAGAAAGTGTTGCTAGACTGAGATAGTATTACTAAACTGAGAGGATATAACTAAACTGAGACAGTTTTACTAAACTGAGACAGTTTTACTAAACTGAGAGTGTTACTAGACTGAGAGAGTATTACTAAACTGAGAGAATATTACTAAACTGTGAGAGTATTATTAAACTGAGAGAGTATTAGTAACCCGAGAGAGTATTACTAAACTGAGAGAGTATTACTAAACTGAGAGAGTGTTACTAGACTGAGATATTATTACTCAACTGAGAGAGTATTACTAAACTGAGAGAGTGTTACTAGACTGAGAGAGTATTACTAAACTGAGAGAACATTACTAATCTGAGAGAGTATTACTAAACTGAGAGAGCTGAGAGAATATTACTAAACTGAGAGAATATTACTAAACTGAGAGAGTATTACTAAACTGAGGGAGTATTACTAAACCGAGAGAGCATTACTAACCTGAGAGAGTATTACTAAACTGAGAGAGTATTACTAAACTGAGAGAGTGTTACTAGACTGCGATAGTATTACTCAACTGAGAGAGTATTACTAAACTGAGAGAGTATTACTAAACTGAGAGAATATTACTAAACGGTGAGAGTATTACTAAACTGAGAGAGTGTTACTAGAGAGTATTACTAAACTGAGAGAGGGTTACTAAACTAAGAGAATATTACTCAACGGAGAGAGTATTACTCAACTGAGAGAATGTTACTAAACTAAGAGAGTATTACTAAACTGAGAGAGTATTACTAAACCAAGAGAGTATTACTAAACTGAGAGAATATTACTAAACTGAGAAAGTATTACTAAACTGAGAGAGCTGAGAGTATTACTAAACTGAGAGAGTATTACTAAACTGAGAGAGTATTACTAAACTGAGAGAGTATTACTAAACTGAGAGAGTATTACTAAACTGAGAGAGTGTTGCTAGACTGAGATAGTATTACTAAACTGAGAGGATATAACTAAACTGAGACAGTTTTACTAAACCGAGAGAGTATTACTAACCTCAGAGAGTATTACTAAACTGAGAGAATATTACTAAACTGTGAGAGTATTACTAAACTGAGAGAGTATTACTAACCCGAGAGAGTATTACTAAACTGAGAGAATTACTAAACTGAGAGAGTGTTACTAGACTGAGATAGTATTACTCAACTGAGAGAGTATTACTAAACTGAGAGAGTATTACTAAACTGAGAGAATATTACTAAACGGTGAGAGTATTACTAAACTGAGAGAGTATTACTAACCCGAGAGCTATTACTAAACTGAGAGAGTATTACTAAACTGAGAGAGTGTTACTAGACTGAGAAAGAATTACTCAACTGAGAGAGTGTTACTAAACTGAGAGAGTGTTACTAGACTGAGATAGAATTACTCAACTGAGAGAGTGTTACTAAACTGAGAGAATATTATTTAACGGAGAGATTATTACTCAACTGAGAGAGTGTTACTAAACTAAGAGAGTATTACTAAACTGAGAGAGTGTTACTAAACTAAGAGAGTATTACTAAACTGAGAGAGTATTACTAAACCAAGAGAGTATTACTAAACTGAGAGAATATTACTAAACTGAGAGAGTATTACTAAACTGAGAGAGCTGAGAGAATATTACTAAACTGAGAGAATATTACTAAACTGAGAGAGTATTACTAAACGGGGGGAGTATTACTAAACCGAGAGAGTATTACTAACCTGAGAGAGTATTACTAAACTGAGAGAATATTACTAAACTGTGAGAGTATTACTAAACTGAGAGAGTATTACTAACCCGAGAGAGTATTACTAAACTGTGAGAGTATTACTAAACTGAGAGAGTATTACTAACCCGAGAAAGTATTACTAAACTGAGAGAATATTACTAAACTGAGAGAATATTACTAAACTGAGAGAGCTGAGAGAGTATTACTAGACTGAGAGATTATTACTAAACTGAGAGAGTATTACTAAACTGAGAGAATATTACTAAACTGAGAGAGCTGAGAGATTATTACTAAACTGAGAGAGTATTACTAAGCTGAGAGAATATTACTAAACTAACAGAGTATTACTAAACTGAGAGAGTGTTACTAAACTGAGAGAAAATTACTAAACGGAGAGATTATTACTCAACTGAGAGTGTATTACTAAACTGAGAGAGTATTACTAAACTGAGAAAGTGTTGCTAGACTGAGAGGATATAACTAAATTGAGACAGTTTTACTAAACTGAGACAGTTTTACTAAACTGAGAGTGTTACTAGACTGAGAGAGTATTACTAAACTGAGAGAATATTACTAAACTGAGAGAGTATTACTAAACTGAGACAATATTACTAAACTGAGGGAGTATTACTAAACTGAGAGAGTATTACCAACCCGAGAGAGTATTACTAAACTGAGAGAATATTACTAAACTGTGAGAGTATTATTAAACTGAGAGAGTATTACTAACCCGAGAGAGTATTACTAAACTGAGAGAGTATTACTAAACTGAGAGGGTGTTACTAGACTGAGATATTATTACTCAACTGAGAGAGTATTACTAAACTGAGAGAGTGTTACTAGACTGAGAGAGTATTACTAAACTGAGAGAATTGTACTAAACTGAGAGAGTATTACTAAACCGAGAGAGCTGAGAGAATATTACTAAACTGAGAGAATATTACTAAACTGAGAGAGTATTACTAAACTGAGGGAGTATTACTAAACTGAGAGAGTATTACTAAACTGAGAGAGTGTTGCTAGACTGAGATAGCATTACTAAACTGAGAGGATATAACTAAACTGAGACAGTTTTTCTAAACCGAGAGAGTATTACTAACCTCAGAGAGTATTACTAAACTGAGAGAGTATTACTAAACTGAGATAGTGTTACTAGACTGATATAGTATTACTCAACTGAGAGTGTTACTAAACTGAGAGAGTATTACTAACCCGAGAGAGTATTACTAAACTGAGAGAGTATTACTAAACTGAGGGAGTGTTACTAGACTGAGATAGTATTACTCAACTGAGAGAGTATAACTAAACTGAGAGAGTGTTACTAGACTGAGAGAGTATAACTAAACTGAGAGAATATTACTAAACTGAGAGAGTATTACTAAACTGAGGGAGTATTACTAAACCGAGAGAGTATTACTAAACTGAGAGAATATTACTAAACTGAGAGAGTATTACTAAACTGAGAGAGCTGAGAGAATATTACTAAACTGAGAGAATATTACTAAACTGAGAGAGTATTACTAAACTGAGGGAGTATTACTAAACCGAGAGAGTATTACTAACCTGAGAGAGTATTACTAAACTGAGAGAATATTACTAAACTGTGAGAGTATTACTAAACTGAGAGAGTATTACTAACCCGAGAGAGTATTACTAAACTGAGAGAGTATTACTAAACTGAGAGAGTGTTACTAGACTGCGATAGTATTACTCAACTGAGAGAGTATTACTAAACTGAGAGAGTATTACTAAACTGAGAGAATATTACTAAACGGTGAGAGTCTTACTAAACTGAGAGAGTATAACTAACCCGAGAGAGTATTACTAAACTGAGAGAGTATTACTAAACTGAGAGAGTGTTACTAGACTGAGATAGTATTACTCAACTGAGAGAGGGTTACTAAACTAAGAGAATATTACTCAACGGAGAGATTATTACTCAACTGAGAGAGTGTTACTAAACTAAGAGAGTATTACTAAACTGAGAGAGTATTACTAAACTGAGAGAGTGTTACTAGACTGAGATAGTATTACTCAACTGAGAGTGTTACTAAACTGAGAGAATATTACTCAACGGAGAGATTATTACTCAACTGAGAGAGTGTTACTAAACTAAGAGAGTATTACTAAACTGAGAGAGTATTACTAAACTGAGAGAGTGTTACTAGACTGAGATAGTATTACTCAACTGAGAGAGTGTTTACTAAACTGAGAGAATATTACTCAACGGAGAGATTATTACTCAACTGAGAGATTGTTACTAAACTAAGAGAGTATTACTAAACTGAGAGAGTATTACTAAACTGAGAGGGCTGAGAGAATATTACTAAACTGAGAGAATATTACCAAAATGAGAGAGTATTACTAAACTGAGGGAGTATTACTAAACCAAGAGAGTATTACTAAACTGAGAGAATATTACTAAACTGAGAGAGTATTACTAAACTGAGAGAGCTGAGAGAATATTACTAAACTGAGAGAATATTACTAAACCTAGAGAGTATTCTTAAACTGGGGGAGTATTACTAAACCGAGAGAGTATTACTAACCTGAGAGAGTATTACTAAACTGATAGAATATTACTAAACTGTGAGAGTATTACTAAACTGAGAGAGTATTACTAACCCGAGAGAGTATTACTAAACTGAGAGAGTATTACTAAACTGAGGGAGTGTTACTAGACTGAGATAGTATTACTCAACTGAGAGAGTATAACTAAACTGAGAGAGTGTTACTAGACTGAGAGAGTATAACTAAACTGAGAGAATATTACTAAACTGAGAGAGTATTACTACACTGAGGGAGTATTACTAAACCGAGAGAGTATTACTAAACTGAGAGAATATTACTAAACTGAGAGAGTATTACTAAACTGAGAGAGCTGAGAGAATATTACTAAACTGAGAGAATATTACTAAACTGAGAGAGTATTACTAAACTGAGGGAGTATTACTAAACCGAGAGAGTATTACTAACGAGTATTACTAAACTGAGAGAGTATTACTAACCCGAGAGAGTATTACTAAACTGAGAGAGTATTACTAAACTGAGAGAGTGTTACTAGACTGCGATAGTATTACTCAACTGAGAGAGTATTACTAAACTGAGAGAGTATTACTAAACTGAGAGAATATTACTAAACTGAGAAAGTATTACTAAACTGAGAGAGCTGAGAGAATATTACTAAACTGAGAGAATATTACTAAACTGAGAGAGTATTACTAAACTGAGAGAGTATTACTAAACTGAGAGAGTATTACTAAACTGAGAGAGTGTTGCTAGACTGAGATAGTATTACTAAACTGAGAGGGTATAACTAAACTGAGACAGTTTTACTAAACCGAGAAAGTATTACTAACCTGAGAGAGTATTACTAAACTGAGGGAATATTACTAAACTGTGAGAGTATTACTAACCTGAGAGAGTATTACTAACCCGAGAGAGTATTACTAAACTGAGAGAATTACTAAACTGAGAGAGTGTTACTAGACTGAGATAGTATTACTCAACTGAGAGAGTATTACTAAACTGAGAGAGTATTACTAAACTGAGAGAATATTACTAAACGGTGAGAGTATTACTAAACTGAGAGAGTATTACTAACCCGAGAGCTATTACTAAACTGAGAGAGTATTACTAAACTGAGAGAGTGTTACTAGACTGAGATAGAATTACTCAACTGAGAGAGTGTTACTAAACTGAGAGAATATTATTCAACGGAGAGATTATTACTCAACTGAGAGAGTGTTACTAAACTAAGAGAGTATTACTAAACTGAGAGAGTATTACTAAACCAGGAGAGTATTACTAAACTGAGAGAATATTACTAAACTGAGAGATTATTACTAAACTGAGAGAGCTGAGAGAATATTGCTAAACTGAGAGAGTATTACTAAACAGGGGGAGTATTACTAAACCGAGAGAGTATTACTAAACTGAGGGAGTATTACTAAACCGAGAGAGTATTACTAACCTGAGAGAGTATTACTAAACTGAGAGAATATTACTAAACTGAGAGAGTATTACTAAACTGAGAGAGTATTACTAAACTGAGAGAGTATTACTAAACTGAGAGAGTGTTGCTAGACTGAGATAGTATTACTAAACTGAGAGGATATAACTAAACTGAGACAGTTTTACTAAACCGAGAGAGTATTACTAACCTCAGAGAGTATTACTAAACTGAGAGAATATTACTAAACTGTGAGAGTATTACTAAACTGAGAGAGTATTACTAACCCGAGAGAGTATTACTAAACTGAGAGAATTACTAAACTGAGAGAGTGTTACTAGACTGAGATAGTATTACTCAACTGAGAGAGTATTACTAAACTGAGAGAGTATTACTAAACTGAGAGAATATTACTAAACGGTGAGAGTATTACTAAACTGAGAGAGTATTACTAACCCGAGAGCTATTACTAAACTGAGAGAGTATTACTAAACTGAGAGAGTGTTACTAGACTGAGATAGAATTACTCAACTGAGAGAGTGTTACTAAACTGAGAGAGTGTTACTAGACTGAGATAGAATTACTCAACTGAGAGAGTGTTACTAAACTGAGAGAATATTATTTAACGGAGAGATTATTACTCAACTGAGAGAGTGTTACTAAACTAAGAGAGTATTACTAAACTGAGAGAGTGTTACTAAACTAAGAGAGTATTACTAAACTGAGAGAGTATTACTAAACCAAGAGAGTATTACTAAACTGAGAGAATATTACTAAACTGAGAGAGTATTACTAAACTGAGAGAGCTGAGAGAATATTACTAAACTGAGAGAATATTACTAAACTGAGAGAGTATTACTAAACGGGGGGAGTATTACTAAACCGAGAGAGTATTACTAACCTGAGAGAGTATTACTAAACTGAGAGAATATTACTAAACTGTGAGAGTATTACTAAACTGAGAGAGTATTACTAACCCGAGAGAGTATTACTAAACTGTGAGAGTATTACTAAACTGAGAGAGTATTACTAACCCGAGAAAGTATTACTAAACTGAGAGAATATTACTAAACTGAGAGAATATTACTAAACTGAGAGAGCTGAGAGAGTATTACTAGACTGAGAGATTATTACTAAATTGAGAGAGTATTACTAAACTGAGAGAATATTACTAAACTGAGAGAGCTGAGAGATTATTACTAAACTGAGAGAGTATTACTAAGCTGAGAGAATATTACTAAACTAACAGAGTATTACTAAACTGAGAGAGTGTTACTAAACTGAGAGAAAATTACTAAACGGAGAGATTATTACTCAACTGAGAGTGTATTACTAAACTGAGAGAGTATTACTAAACTGAGAAAGTGTTGCTAGACTGAGAGGATATAACTAAATTGAGACAGTTTTACTAAACTGAGACAGTTTTACTAAACTGAGAGTGTTACTAGACTGAGAGAGTATTACTAAACTGAGAGAATATTACTAAACTGAGAGAGTATTACTAAACTGAGACAATATTACTAAACTGAGGGAGTATTACTAAACTGAGAGAGTATTACCAACCCGAGAGAGTATTACTAAACTGAGAGAATATTACTAAACTGTGAGAGTATTATTAAACTGAGAGAGTATTACTAACCCGAGAGAGTATTACTAAACTGAGAGAGTATTACTAAACTGAGAGGGTGTTACTAGACTGAGATATTATTACTCAACTGAGAGAGTATTACTAAACTGAGAGAGTGTTACTAGACTGAGAGAGTATTACTAAACTGAGAGAATTGTACTAAACTGAGAGAGTATTACTAAACTGAGAGAGCTGAGAGAATATTACTAAACTGAGAGAATATTACTAAACTGAGAGAGTATTACTAAACTGAGGGAGTATTACTAAACCGAGAGAGTATTACTAACCTGAGAGAGTATTACTAAACTTAGAGAGTATTACTAAACTGAGAGAGTATTACTAACCCGAGAGAGTATTACTAAACTGAGAAAGTATTACTAAACTGAGAGAGTGTTACTAGACTGAGATAGTATTACTCAATTGAGAGAGTATTACTAAACTGAGAGAGTGTTACTAGACTTAGCGAGTATAACTAAACTGAGAGAGCTGAGAGAATATTACTAAACTGAGAGAATATTACTAAACTGAGAGAGTATTACTAAACTGAGAGAGTGTTACTAAACTGAGAGAGTATTACTAAACTGAGAGAGTACTACTAACCCGAGAGAGTATTACTAAACTGAGAGAGTATTACTAAACAAAGAGAATATTACTAAACTGAGAGAGCTGAGAGAATATTACTAAACTGAGAGAGTATTACTAAACTGAGAGAATATTACTAAACTGAGAGAGTAT
The DNA here is from genome assembly GCF_045679555.1 of Salvelinus alpinus. Lineage (NCBI taxonomy): Eukaryota > Metazoa > Chordata > Actinopteri > Salmoniformes > Salmonidae > Salvelinus > Salvelinus alpinus. The sequence goes on from NW_027256021.1 coordinate 15,057, forward strand.
TACTAAACTGAGAGAGTGTTACTAAACTGAGAGAAAATTACTCAACGGAGAGAGTATTACTAAACTGAGAGAGTATTACTAAACTGAGAGAGTGTTGCTAGACTGAGATAGTATTACTAAACTGAGAGGATATAACTAAACTGAGACAGTTTTACTAAACTGAGACAGTTTTACTAAACTGAGACAGTTTTACTAAACTGAGAGAGTGTTACTAGACTGAGAGAGTATTACTAAACTGAGAGAATATTACTAAACTGAGAGAATATTACTAAACTGAGAGAGCTGAGAGAGTATTACTAGACTGAGAGATTATTACTAGACTGAGAGAGTATTACTCAACTGAGAGAATATTACTCACCGGAGAGAATATTACTAAATTGAGAGAGTATTACTAACCCGAGAGAGTATTACTAAACTGAGAGAGTATTACTAACCCGAGAGAGTATTACTAAACTGAGAGAATATTACTAAACTAAGTGAGTATTACTAAACTGAGGGAGTATTACTAAACCGAGAGAGTATTACTAACCTGAGAGAGTATTACTCAACCGGGAGAGTATTACTAAACTGAGAGAGTATTACTAACCCAAGAGAGTATTACTAAACTGAGAGAGTATTACTAAACTGAGAGAGCTGAGAGAATATTACTAAACTGAGAGAATATTACTAAACTGAGAGAGTATTACTAAACTGGGGGAGTATTACTAAACCGAGAGAGTATTACTAACCTGAGAGAGTATTACTAAACGGAGAGAATATTACTAAACTGTGAGAGTGTTACTAAACTGAGAGAGTATTACTAACCCGAGAGAGTATTACTAAACTGAGAGAGTATTACTAAACTGAGGGAGTGTTACTAGACTGAGATAGTATTACTCAACTGAGAGAGTATTACTAAACTGAGAGAGTGTTACTAGACTGAGAGAGTATAACTAAACTGAGAGAATATTACTAAACTGAGAGAGTATTACTAAACTGAGGGAGTATTACTAAACCGAGAGAGTAATACTAAACTGAGAGAATATTACTAAACCGAGAGAGTATTACTAAACTGAGAGAGCTGAGAGAATATTACTAAACTGAGAGAATATTACTAAACTGAGAGAGTATTACTAAACTGAGGGAGTATTACTAAACCGAGAGAGTATTACTAACCTGAGAGAGTATTACTAAACTGAGAGAATATTACTAAACGGTGAGAGTATTACTAAACTGAGGGAGTATTACTAAACCGAGAGAGTATTACTAACCTGAGAGAGTATTACTAAACTGAGAGAATATTACTAAACTGTGAGAGTATTACTAAACTGAGAGAGTATTACTAACCCGAGAGAGTATTACTAAACTGAGAGAGCTGAGAGAATATTACTAAACTGAGAGAATATTACTCAACTGAGAGAGTATTACTAAACTGGGGGAGTAATACTAAACCGAGAGAGTATTACTAAACTGAGAGAATATTACTAAATGGTGAGAGTATTACTAAACTGAGAGAGTATTACTAACCCGAGAGAGTATTACTAAACTGAGAGAGTATTACTAAACTGAGAGAGTGTTACTAGACTGAGATAGTATTACTCAACTGAGCGAGTGTTACTAAACTGAGAGAATATTACTCAACGGAGAGATTAGTACTCAACTGAGAGAGTGTTACTAAACTAAGAGAGTATTACTAAAGTGAGAGAGTATTACTAAACTGAGAGAGTGTTACTAGACTGAGATAGTATTACTCAACTGAGAGAGTGTTACTAAACTGAGAGAATATTACTCAACGGAGAGATTATTACTCAACTGAGAGAGTGTTACTAAACTAAGAGAGTATTACTAAACTGAGAGAGTATTACTAAACTGAGAAAGTGTTGCTAGACTGAGATAGTATTACTAAACTGAGAGGATATAACTAAACTGAGACAGTTTTACTAAACTGAGACAGTTTTACTAAACTGAGAGTGTTACTAGACTGAGAGAGTATTACTAAACTGAGAGAATATTACTAAACTGTGAGAGTATTATTAAACTGAGAGAGTATTAGTAACCCGAGAGAGTATTACTAAACTGAGAGAGTATTACTAAACTGAGAGAGTGTTACTAGACTGAGATATTATTACTCAACTGAGAGAGTATTACTAAACTGAGAGAGTGTTACTAGACTGAGAGAGTATTACTAAACTGAGAGAACATTACTAATCTGAGAGAGTATTACTAAACTGAGAGAGCTGAGAGAATATTACTAAACTGAGAGAATATTACTAAACTGAGAGAGTATTACTAAACTGAGGGAGTATTACTAAACCGAGAGAGCATTACTAACCTGAGAGAGTATTACTAAACTGAGAGAGTATTACTAAACTGAGAGAGTGTTACTAGACTGCGATAGTATTACTCAACTGAGAGAGTATTACTAAACTGAGAGAGTATTACTAAACTGAGAGAATATTACTAAACGGTGAGAGTCTTACTAAACTGAGAGAGTGTTACTAGACTGAGATAGTATTACTCAACTGAGAGAGGGTTACTAAACTAAGAGAATATTACTCAACGGAGAGAGTATTACTCAACTGAGAGAGTGTTACTAAACTAAGAGAGTATTACTAAACTGAGAGAGTATTACTAAACCAAGAGAGTATTACTAAACTGAGAGAATATTACTAAACTGAGAGAGTATTACTAAACTGAGAGAGCTGAGAGAATATTACTAAACTGAGAGAATATTACTAAACTAAGAGAGTATTACTAAACTGAGAGAGTATTACTAAACTGAGAGAGTATTACTAAACTGAGAGAGTGTTGCTAGACTGAGATAGTATTACTAAACTGAGAGGATATAACTAAACTGAGACAGTTTTACTAAACCGAGAGAGTATTACTAACCTCAGAGAGTATTACTAAACTGAGAGAATATTACTAAACTGTGAGAGTATTACTAAACTGAGAGAGTATTACTAACCCGAGAGAGTATTACTAAACTGAGAGAATTACTAAACTGAGAGAGTGTTACTAGACTGAGATAGTATTACTCAACTGAGAGAGTATTACTAAACTGAGAGAGTATTACTAAACTGAGAGAATATTACTAAACAGTGAGAGTATTACTAAACTGAGAGAGTATTACTAACCCGAGAGCTATTACTAAACTGAGAGAGTATTACTAAACTGAGAGAGTGTTACTAGACTGAGATAGAATTACTCAACTGAGAGAGTGTTACTAAACTGAGAGAGTGTTACTAGACTGAGATAGAATTACTCAACTGAGAGAGTGTTACTAAACTGAGAGAATATTATTTAACGGAGAGATTATTACTCAACTGAGAGAGTGTTACTAAACTAAGAGAGTATTACTAAACTGAGAGAGTGTTACTAAACTAAGAGAGTATTACTAAACTGAGAGAGTATTACTAAACCAAGAGAGTATTACTAAACTGAGAGAATATTACTAAACTGAGAGAGTATTACTAAACTGAGAGAGCTGAGAGAATATTACTAAACTGAGAGAATATTACTAAACTGAGAGAGTATTACTAAACGGGGGGAGTATTACTAAACCGAGAGAGTATTACTAACCTGAGAGAGTATTACTAAACTGAGAGAATATTACTAAACTGTGAGAGTATTACTAAACTGAGAGAGTATTACTAACCCGAGAGAGTATTACTAAACTGTGAGAGTATTACTAAACTGAGAGAGTATTACTAACCCGAGAAAGTATTACTAAACTGAGAGAATATTACTAAACTGAGAGAATATTACTAAACTGAGAGAGCTGAGAGAGTATTACTAGACTGAGAGATTATTACTAAACTGAGAGAGTATTACTAAACTGAGAGAATATTACTAAACTGAGAGAGCTGAGAGATTATTACTAAACTGAGAGAGTATTACTAAGCTGAGAGAATATTACTAAACTAACAGAGTATTACTAAACTGAGAGAGTGTTACTAAAATGAGAGAAAATTACTAAACGGAGAGATTATTACTCAACTGAGAGTGTATTACTAAACTGAGAGAGTATTACTAAACTGAGAAAGTGTTGCTAGACTGAGAGGATATAACTAAATTGAGACAGTTTTACTAAACTGAGACAGTTTTACTAAACTGAGAGTGTTACTAGACTGAGAGAGTATTACTAAACTGAGAGAATATTACTAAACTGAGAGAGTATTACTAAACTGAGACAATATTACTAAACTGAGGGAGTATTACTAAACTGAGAGAGTATTACCAACCCGAGAGAGTATTACTAAACTGAGAGAATATTACTAAACTGTGAGAGTATTATTAAACTGAGAGAGTATTACTAACCCGAGAGAGTATTACTAAACTGAGAGAGTATTACTAAACTGAGAGGGTGTTACTAGACTGAGATATTATTACTCAACTGAGAGAGTATTACTAAACTGAGAGAGTGTTACTAGACTGAGAGAGTATTACTAAACTGAGAGAATTGTACTAAACTGAGAGAGTATTACTAAACTGAGAGAGCTGAGAGAATATTACTAAACTGAGAGAATATTACTAAACTGAGAGAGTATTACTAAACTGAGGGAGTATTACTAAACTGAGAGAGTATTACTAAACTGAGAGAGTGTTGCTAGACTGAGATAGCATTACTAAACTGAGAGGATATAACTAAACTGAGACAGTTTTTCTAAACCGAGAGAGTATTACTAACCTCAGAGAGTATTACTAAACTGAGAGAGTATTACTAAACTGAGATAGTGTTACTAGACTGATATAGTATTACTCAACTGAGAGAGTATAACTAAACTGAGAGAGTGTTACTAGACTGAGAGAGTATAACTAAACTGAGAGAATATTACTAAACTGAGAGAGTATTACTACACTGAGGCAGTATTACTAAACCGAGAGAGTATTACTAAACTGAGAGAATATTACTAAACTGAGAGAGTATTACTAAACCAAGAGAGTATTACTAAACTGAGAGAGTATTACTAAACTGAGAGAGTATTACTAACCCGAGAGAGTATTACTAAACTGAGAGAGTATTACTAAACTGAGAGAGTGTTACTAGACTGCGATAGTATTACTCAACTGAGAGAGTATTACTAAACTGAGAGAGTATTACTAAACTGAGAGAATATTACTAAACTGAGAAAGTATTACTAAACTGAGAGAGCTGAGAGAATATTACTAAACTGAGAGAATATTACTAAACTGAGAGAGTATTACTAAACTGAGAGAGTATTACTAAACTGAGAGAGTGTTACTAGACTGAGAGAGTATTACTAAACTGAGAGAATTGTACTAAACTGAGAGAGTATTACTAAACTGAGAGAGCTGAGAGAATATTACTAAACTGAGAGAATATTACTAAACTGAGAGAGTATTACTAAACTGAGGGAGTATTACTAAACTGAGAGAGTATTACTAAACTGAGAGAGTGTTGCTAGACTGAGATAGCATTACTAAACTGAGAGGATATAACTAAACTGAGACAGTTTTACTAAACCGAGAGAGTATTACTAACCTCAGAGAGTATTACTAAACTGAGAGAGTATTACTAAACTGAGATAGTGTTACTAGACTGATATAGTATTACTCAACTGAGAGTGTTACTAAACTGAGAGAGTATTACTAACCCGAGAGAGTATTACTAAACTGAGAGAGTATTACTAAACTGAGGGAGTGTTACTAGACTGAGATAGTATTACTCAACTGAGAGAGTATTACTAAACTGAGAGAGTGTTACTAGACTGAGAGAGTATAACTAAACTGAGAGAATATTACTAAACTGAGAGAGTATTACTACACTGAGGCAGTATTACTAAACCGAGAGAGTATTACTAAACTGAGAGAATATTACTAAACTGAGAGAGTATTACTAAACCGAGAGAGTATTACTAACCTGAGAGAGTATTACTAAACTGAGAGAGTATTACTAACCCGAGAGAGTATTACTAAACTGAGAGAGTATTACTAAACTGAGAGAGTGTTACTAGACTGCGATAGTATTACTCAACTGAGAGAGTATTACTAAACTGAGAGAGTATTACTAAACTGAGAGAATATTACTAAACTGAGAAAGTATTACTAAACTGAGAGAGCTGAGAGAATATTACTAAACTGAGAGAATATTACTAAACTGAGAGAGTATTACTAAACTGAGAGAGTATTACTAAACTGAGAGAGTATTACTAAACTGAGAGAGTGTTGCTAGACTGAGATAGTATTACTAAACTGAGAGGGTATAACTAAACTGAGACAGTTTTACTAAACCGAGAAAGTATTACTAACCTCAGAGAGTATTACTAAACTGAGGGAATATTACTAAACTGTGAGAGTATTACTAAACTGAGAGAGTATTACTAACCCGAGAGAGTATTACTAACCTGAGAGAGTATTACTAAACTGAGAGAGTGTTACTAGACTGAGATAGTATTACTCAACTGAGAGAGTATTACTAAACTGAGAGAGTATTACTAAACTGAGAGAATATTACTAAACGGTGAGAGTATTACTAAACTGAGAGAGTATTACTAACCCGAGAGCTATTACTAAACTGAGAGAGTATTACTAAACTGAGAGAGTGTTACTAGACTGAGATAGAATTACTCAACTGAGAGAGTGTTACTAAACTGAGAGAATATTATTCAACGGAGAGATTATTACTCAACTGAGAGAGTGTTACTAAACTAAGAGAGTATTACTAAACTGAGAGAGTATTACTAAACCAGGAGAGTATTACTAAACTGAGAGAATATTACTAAACTGAGAGATTATTACTAAACTGAGAGAGCTGAGAGAATATTGCTAAACTGAGAGAGTATTACTAAACGGGGGGAGTATTACTAAACCGAGAGAGTATTACTAAACTGAGGGAGTATTACTAAACCGAGAGAGTATTACTAACCTGAGAGAGTATTACTAAACTGAGAGAATATTACTAAACTGTGAGAGTATTACTAAACTGAGAGAGTATTATTAACCCGAGAGAGTATTACTAAACTGTGAGAGTATTACTAAACTGAGAGAGTATTACTAACCCGAGAAAGTATTACTAAACTGAGAGAATATTACTAAACTGAGAGAATATTACTAAACTGAGAGAGCTGAGAGAGTATTACTAGACTAAGAGATTATTACTAAACTGAGAGAGTATTACTAAACTGAGAGAATATTACTAAACTGAGAGAGCTGAGAGAATATTAATAAACTGAGAGAGTATTACTAAGCTGAGAGAATATTACTAAACTAAGAGTGTATTACTAAACTGAGAGAGTGTTACTAAACTGAGAGAAAATTACTCAACGGAGAGATTATTACTCAACTGAGAGTGTATTACTAAACGAGAGAGTATTACTAAACTGAGAAAGTGTTGCTAGACTGAGATAGTATTACTAAACTGAGAGGATATAACTAAACTGAGACAGTTTTACTAAACTGAGACAGTTTTACTAAACTGAGAGTGTTACTAGACTGAGAGAGTATTACTAAACTGAGAGAATATTACTAAACTGAGAGAGTATTACTAAACTGAGACAATATTACTAAACTGAGGGAGTATTACTAAACTGAGAGAGTATTACTAACCCGAGAGAGTATTACTAAACTGAGAGAATATTACTAAACTGTGAGAGTATTATTAAACTGAGAGAGTATTACTAACCCGAGAGAGTATTACTAAACTGAGAGAGTATTACTAAACTGAGAGAGTATTACTAAACTGAGAGAGTATTACTAAACCAGGAGAGTATTACTAAACTGAGAGAATATTACTAAACTGAGAGATTATTACTAAACTGAGAGAGCTGAGAGAATATTACTAAACTGAGAGAATATTACTAAACTGAGAGAGTATTACTAAACGGGGGGAGTATTACTAAACCGAGAGAGTATTACTAAACTGAGGGAGTATTACTAAACCGAGAGAGTATTACTAACCTGAGAGAGTATTACTAAACTGAGAGAATATTACTAAACTGTGAGAGTATTACTAAACTGAGAGAGTATTATTAACCCGAGAGAGTATTACTAAACTGAGAGAGTATTACTAAACTGAGAGAGTATTACTAACCCGAGAAAGTATTACTAAACTGAGAGAATATTACTAAACTGAGAGAATATTACTAAACTGAGAGAGCTGAGAGAGTATTACTAGACTGAGAGATTATTACTAAACTGAGAGAGTATTACTAAACTGAGAGAATATTACTAAACTGAGAGAGCTGAGAGAATATTAATAAACTGAGAGAGTATTACTAAGCTGAGAGAATATTACTAAACTAAGAGTGTATTACTAAACTGAGAGAGTGTTACTAAACTGAGAGAAAATTACTCAACGGAGAGATTATTACTCAACTGAGAGTGTATTACTAAACTGAGAGAGTATTACTAAACTGAGAAAGTGTTGCTAGACTGAGATAGTATTACTAAACTGAGAGGATATAACTAAACTGAGACAGTTTTACTTAACTGAGACTGTTTTACTAAACTGAGAGTGTTACTAGACTGAGAGAGTATTACTAAACTGAGAGAATATTACTAAACTGAGAGAGTATTACTAAACTGAGACAATATTACTAAACTGAGGGAGTATTACTAAACTGAGAGAGTATTACTAACTCGAGAGAGTATTACTAAACTGAGAGAATATTACTAAACTGTGAGAGTATTATTAAACTGAGAGAGTATTACTAACCCGAGAGAGTATTACTAAACTGAGAGAGTATTACTAAACTGAGAGGGTGTTACTAGACTGAGATATTATTACTCAACAGAGAGAGTATTACTAAACTGAGAGAGTGTTACTAGACTGAGAGAGTATTACTAAACTGAGAGAATATTACTAAACTGAGAGAGTATTACTAAACTGAGAGAGCTGAGAGAATATTACTAAACTGAGAGAATATTACTAAACTGAGGAAGTATTACTAAACCGAGAGAGCATTACTAACCTGAGAGAGTATTACTAAACTGAGAGAGTATTACTAAACTGAGAGAGTGTTACTAGACTGCGATAGTATTACTCAACTGAGAGAGTATTACTAAACTGAGAGAGTATTACTAAACTGAGAGAATATTACTAAACGGTGAGAGTCTTACTAAACTGAGAGAGTATAACTAACCCGAGAGAGTATTACTAAACTGAGAGAGTATTACTAAACTGAGAGAGTGTTACTAGACTGAGATAGTATTACTCAACTGAGAGAGGGTTACTAAACTAAGAGAATATTACTCAACGGAGAGATTATTACTCAACTGAGAGAGTGTTACTAAACTAAGAGAGTATTACTAAACTGAGAGAGTATTACTAAACCAAGAGAGTATTACTAAACTGAGAGAATATTACTAAACTGAGAAAGTATTACTACACTGAGAGAGCTGAGAGAATATTACTAAACAGAGAGAATATTACTAAACTGAGAGAGTATTACTAAACTGAGAGAGTATTACTAAACTGAGAGAGTATTACTAAACTGAGAGAGTATTACTAAACTGAGAGAGTGTTGCTAGACTGAGATAGTATTACTAAACTGAGAGGATATAACTAAACTGAGACAGTTTTACTAAACCGAGAGAGTATTACTAACCTCAGAGAGTATTACTAAACTGAGAGAATATTACTAAACTGTGAGAGTATTACTAAACTGAGAGAGTATTACTAACCCGAGAGAGTATTACTAAACTGAGAGAATTACTAAACTGAGAGAGTGTTACTAGACTGAGATAGTATTACTCAACTGAGAGAGTATTACTAAACTGAGAGAGTATTACTAAACTGAGAGAATATTACTAAACGGTGAGAGTATTACTAAACTGAGAGAGTATTACTAACCCGAGAGCTATTACTAAACTGAGAGAGTATTACTAAACTGAGAGAGTGTTACTAGACTGAGATAGAATTACTCAACTGAGAGAGTGTTACTAAACTGAGAGAATATTATTCAACGGAGAGATTATTACTCAACTGAGAGAGTGTTACTAAACTAAGAGAGTATTACTAAACTGAGAGAGTATTACTAAACCAAGAGAGTATTACTAAACTGAGAGAATATTACTAAACTGAGAGAGTATTACTTAACTGAGAGAGCAGAGAGAATATTACTAAACTGAGAGAATATTACTAAACTGAAAGAGTATTACTAAACGGGGGGAGTATTACTAAACCGAGAGAGTATTACTAAACTGAGGGAGTATTACTAAACCGAGAGAGTATTACTAACCTGAGAGAGTATTACTAAACTGAGAGAATATTACTAAACTGTGAGAGTATTACTAAACTGAGAGAGTATTACTAACCCGAGAGAGTATTACTAAACTGTGAGAGTATTACTAAACTGAGAGAGTATTACTAACCCGAGAAAGTATTACTAAACTGAGAGAATATTACTAAACTGAGAGAATATTACTAAACTGAGAGAGCTGAGAGAGTATTACTAGACTGAGAGATTATTACTAAACTGAGAGAGTATTACTAAACTGAGAGAATATTACTAAACTGAGAGAGCTGAGAGAATATTAATAAACTGAGAGCGTATTACTAAGCTGAGAGAATATTACTAAACTAAGAGAGTATTACTAAACTGAGAGAGTGTTACTAAACTGAGAGAAAATTACTCAACGGAGAGATTATTACTCAACTGAGAGTGTATTACTAAACTGAGAGAGTATTTCTAAACTGAGAAAGTGTTGTAAGACTGAGATAGTATTACTAAACTGAGAGGATATAACTAAATTGAGACAGTTTTACTAAACTGAGACAGTTTTACTAAACTGAGAGTGTTACTAGACTGAGAGAGTATTACTAAACTGAGAGAATATTACTAAACTGAGAGAGTATTACTAAACTGAGAGAATATTACTAAACTGTGAGAGTATTATTAAACTGAGAGAGTATTACTAACCCGAGAGAGTATTACTAAACTGAGAGAGTATTACTAAACTGAGAGGGTGTTACTAGACTGAGATATTATTACTCAACTGAGAGAGTATTACTAAACTGAGAGAGTGTTACTAGACTGAGAGAGTATTACTAAACTGAGAGAATTTTACTAAACTGAAAGAGTATTACTAAACTGAGAGAGCTGAGAGAATATTACTAAACTGAGAGAATATTACTAAACTGAGAGAGTATTACTAAACTGAGGGAGTATTACTAAACCGAGAGAGTATTACTAACCTGAGAGAGTATTACTAAACTGAGAGAGTATTACTAAACTGAGAGAGTATTACTAACCCGAAAGAGTATTACTAAACTGAGAAAGTATTACTAAACTGAGAGAGTGTTACTAGACTGAGATAGTATTACTCAACTGAGAGAGTATTTCTAAACTGAGAGAGTGTTACTAGACTTAGCAAGTATAACTAAACTGAGAGAGCTGAGAGAATATTACTAAACTGAGAGAATATTACTAAACTGAGAGAGTATTACTAAACTGAGAGAGTGTTACTAAACTGAGAGAGTATTACATACACCCCCTTACTAAACTGAGAGAGCTGAGAGAGTATTACAAGACTGAGAGAGTATTACTAAACTGAGAGAGTTTTACTAAACTGAGAGAGTACTACTAACCCGAGAGAGTATTACTAAACTGAGAGAGTATTACTAAACAAAGAGAATATTACTAAACTGAGAGAGCTGAGAGAATATTACTAAACTGAGAGAGTATTACTAAACTGAGAGAATATTACTAAACTGAGAGAGTATTACTAAACTGAGAGAGTGTTACTAAAATGAGAGAAAATTACTCAACGGAGAGATTATTACTCAACTGAGAGAGTATTACTAAACTGAGAGAGTATTACTAAACTGAGAGAGTGTTGCTAGACTGAGATAGTATTACTAAACTGAGAGGATATAACTAAACTGAGACAGTTTTACTAAACTGAGACAGTTTTACTAAACTGAGACAGTTTTACTAAACTGAGAGAGTGTTACTAGACTGAGAGAGTATTACTAAACTGAGAGAATATTACTAAACTGAGAGAGTATTACTAAACTGAGACAATATTACTAAACTGAGGGAGTATTACTAGACTGAGAGATTATTACTAGACTGAGAGAGTATTACTCAACTGAGAGAATATTACTAAACTGAGAGAGTATTACTAAATTGAGAGAGTATTACTAACCCGAGAGAGTATTACTAAACTGAGAGATTATTACTAACCCGAGAGAGTATTACTAAACTGAGAGAATATTACTAAACTAAGCGAGTATTACTAACCCGGGAGAGTATTACTCAACCGGGAGAGTATTACTAAACTGAGAGAGTATTACTAACCCAAGAGAGTATTACTAAACTGAGAGAGTATTACTAAACTGAGAGAGCTGAGAGAATATTACTAAACTGAGAGAATATTACTAAACTGAGAGAGTATTACTAAACTGGGGGAGTATTACTAAACCGAGAGAGTATTACTAACCTGAGAGAGTATTACTAAACGGAGAGAATATTACTAAACTGTGAGAGTATTACTAAACTGAGAGAGTATTACTAACCTGAGAGAGTATTACTAAACGGAGGGAGTATTACTAAACCGAGAGAGTATTACTAAACCGAGAGAGTATTACTAACCCGAGAGAGTATTACTAAACTGAGAGAGTATTACTAACCCGAGAGAGTATTGCTAAACTGAGAGAATAGTACTAAACTGAGAGAGTATTACTAAACTGAGGGAGTGTTACTAGACTGAGATAGTATTACTCAACTGAGAGAGTATTACTAAACTGAGAGAGTGTTACTAGACTGAGAGAGTATAACTAAACTGAGAGAATATTACTAAACTGAGAGAGTATTACTAAACTGAGGGAGTATTACTAAACCGAGAGAGTAATACTAAACTGAGAGAATATTACTAAACCGAGAGAGTATTACTAAACTGAGAGAGCTGAGAGAATATTACTAAACTGAGAGAATATTACTAAACTGAGAGAGTATTACTAAACTGAGGGAGTATTACTAAACCGAGAGAGTATTACTAACCCGAGAGAGTATTACTAAACTGAGAGAGTATTACTAACCCGAGAGAGTATTACTAAACTGAGAGAATAGTACTAAACTAAGCGAGTATTACTAACCCGGGAGAGTATTACTCAACCGGGAGAGTATTACTAAATTGAGAGAGTATTACTAACCTGAGAGAGTATTACTAAACTGAGAGAGTATTACTAAACTGAGAGAGCTGAGAGAATATTACTAAACTGAGAGAATATTACTAAACTGAGAGAGTCTTACTAAACTGGGGGAGTATTACTAAACCGAGAGAGTATTACTAACCTGAGAGAGTATTACTAAACTGAGAGAATATTACTAAACTGTGAGAGTATTACTAAACTGAGAGAGTATTACTAACCCGAGAGAGTATTACTAAACTGAGAGAGTATTACTAAACTGAGGGAGTGTTACTAGACTGAGATAGTATTACTCAACTGAGAGAGTATTACTAAACTGAGAGAGTGTTACTAGACTGAGAGAGTATAACTAAACTGAGAGAATATTACTAAACTGAGAGAGTATTACTAAACTGAGGGAGTATTACTAAACCGAGAGAGTAATACTAAACTGAGAGAATATTACTAAACCGAGAGAGTATTACTAAACTGAGAGAGCTGAGAGAATATTACTAAACTGAGAGAATATTACTAAACTGAGAGAGTATTACTAAACTGAGAGAGTATTACTAAACCGAGAGAGTATTACTAAGCTGAGAGAGTATTACTAAACTGAGAGAATATTACTAAACTGTGAGAGTATTACTAAACTGAGGGAGTATTACTAAACCGAGAGAGTATTACTAACCTGAGAGAGTATTACTAAACTGAGAGAATATTACTAAACTGTGAGAGTATTACTAAACTGGGAGAGTATTACTAAACTGAGAGAATATTACTAAACTGTGAGAGTATTACTAAACTGGGAGAGTATTACTAACCCGAGAGAGTATTACTAAACTGAGAGAGCTGAGAGAATATTACTAAACTGAGAGAATATTACTCAACTGAGAGAGTATTACTAAACTGGGGGAGTATTACTAAACCGAGAGAGTATTACTAAACTGAGAGAATATTACTAAATGGTGAGAGTATTACTAAACTGAGAGAGTATTACTAACCCGGGAGAGTATTACTAAACTGAGAGAGTATTACTAAACTGAGAGAGTGTTACTAGACTGAGATAGTATTACTCAACTGAGCGAGTGTTACTAAACTGAGAGAATATTACTCAACGGAGAGATTATTACTCAACTGAGAGAGTGTTACTAAACTAAGAGAGTATTACTAAACTGAGAGAGTATTACTAAACTGAGAGAGTGTTACTAGACTGAGATAGTATTACTCAACTGAGAGAGTGTTACTAAACTGAGAGAATATTACTCAACGGAGAGATTATTACTCAACTGAGAGAGTATTACTAAACTGAGAGAGTATTACTAAACTGAGAGAGTATTACTAAACTGAGAAAGTGTTGCTAGACTGAGATAGTATTACTAAACTGAGAGGATATAACTAAACTGAGACAGTTTTACTAAACTGAGACCGTTTTACTAAACTGAGAGAGTGTTACTAGACTGAGAGAGTATTACTAAACTGAGAGAATATTACTAAACTGAGAGAGTATTACTAAACTGAGACAATATTACTAAACTGAGGGAGTATTACTAAACTGAGAGAGTATTACTAACCCGAGAGAGTATTACTAAACTGAGAGAATATTACTAAACTGTGAGAGTATTATTAAACTGAGAGAGTATTACTAACCCGAGAGAGTATTACTAAACTGAGAGAGTATTACTAAACTGAGAGGGTGTTACTAGACTGAGATATTATTACTCAACTGAGAGAGTATTACTAAACTGAGAGAGTGTTACTAGACTGAGAGAGTATTACTAAACTGAGAGAACATTACTACACTGAGAGAGTATTACTAAACTGAGAGAGCTGAGAGAATATTACTAAACTGAGAGAATATTACTAAACTGAGAGAGTATTACTAAACTGAGGGAGTATTACTAAACCGAGAGAGCATTACTAACCTGAGAGAGTATTACTAAACTGAGAGAGTATTACTAAACTGAGAGAGTGTTACTAGACTGCGATAGTATTACTCAACTGAGAGAGTATTACTAAACTGAGAGAGTATTACTAAACTGAGAGAATATTACTAAACGGTGAGAGTCTTACTAAACTGAGAGAGTATAACTAACCCGAGAGAGTATTACTAAACTGAGAGAGTATTACTAAACTGAGAGAGTGTTACTAGACTGAGATAGTATTACTCAACTGAGAGAGGGTTACTAAACTAAGAGAATATTACTCAACGGAGAGATTATTACTCAACTGAGAGAGTGTTACTAAACTAAGAGAGTATTACTAAACTGAGAGAGTATTACTAAACTGAGAGAGTATTACTAAACTGAGAGAGTGTTGCTAGACTGAGATAGTATTACTAAACTGAGAGGATATAACTAAACTGAGACAGTTTTACTAAACTGAGACAGTTTTACTAAACTGAGACAGTTTTACTAGACTGAGAGAGTGTTACTAGACTGAGAGAGTATTACTAAACTGAGAGAATATTACTAAACTGAGAGAGTATTACTAAACTGAGACAATATTACTAAACTGAGGGAGTATTACTAAACTGAGAGAGTATTACTAGACTGAGAGAGTATTACTCAACTGAGAGAATATTACTCACCGGAGAGAATATTACTAAATTGAGAGAGTATTACTAACCCGAGAGAGTATTACTAAACTGAGAGATTATTACTAACCCGAGAGAGTATTACTAAAATGAGAGAATAGTACTAAACTAAGCGAGTATTACTAACCCAGGAGAGTATTACTCAACCGAGAGAGTATTACTAAACTGAGAGAGTATTACTAACCCAAGAGAGTATTACTAAACTGAGAGAGTATTACTAAACTGAGAGAGCTGAGAGAATATTACTAAACTGAGAGAATATTACTAAACTGAGAGAGTATTACTAAACTGGGGGAGTATTACTAAACCGAGAGAGTATTACTAACCTGAGAGAGTATTACTAAACGGAGAGAATATTACTAAACTGTGAGAGTGTTACTAAACTGAGAGAGTATTACTAACCCGAGGGAGTATTACTAAACTGAGAGAGTATTACTAAACTGAGGGAGTGTTACTAGACTGAGATAGTATTACTCAACTGAGAGAGTATTACTAAACTGAGAGAGTGTTACTAGACTGAGAGAGTATAACTAAACTGAGAGAATATTACTAAACTGAGAGAGTATTACTAAACTGAGGGAGTATTACTAAACCGAGAGAGTAATACTAAACTGAGAGAATATTACTAAACCGAGAGAGTATTACTAAACTGAGAGAGCTGAGAGAATATTACTAAACTGAGAGAATATTACTAAACTGAGAGAGTATTACTAAACTAAGGGAGTATTACTAAACCGAGAGAGTATTACTAACCCGAGAGAGTATTACTAAACTGAGAGAGTATTACTAACCCGAGAGAGTATTGCTAAACTGAGAGAATAGTACTAAACTAAGCGAGTATTACTAACCCGGGAGAGTATTACTCAACCGGGAGAGTATTACTAAACTGAGAGAGTATTACTAACCCAAGAGAGTATTACTAAACTGAGAGAGTATTACTAAACTGAGAGAGCTGAGAGAATATTACTAAACTGAGAGAATATTACTAAACTGAGAGAGTATTACTAAACTGGGGGAGTATTACTAAACCGAGAGAGTATTACTAACCTGAGAGAGTATTACTAAACGGAGAGAATATTACTAAACTGTGAGAGTGTTACTAAACTGAGAGAGTATTACTAACCCGAGGGTGTATTACTAAACTGAGAGAGTATTACTAAACTGAGGGAGTGTTACTAGACTGAGATAGTATTACTCAACTGAGAGAGTATTACTAAACTGAGAGAGTGTTACTAGACTGAGAGAGTATAACTAAACTGAGAGAATATTACTAAACTGAGAGAGTATTACTAAACTGAGGGAGTATTACTAAACCGAGAGAGTAATACTAAACTGAGAGAATATTACTAAACCGAGAGAGTATTACTAAACTGAGAGAGCTGAGAGAATATTACTAAACTGAGAGAATATTACTAAACTGAGAGAGTATTACTAAACTGAGGGAGTATTACTAAACCGAGAGAGTATTACTAACCCGAGAGAGTATTACTAAACTGAGAGAGTATTACTAACCCGAGAGAGTATTACTAAACTGAGAGAATAGTACTAAACTAAGCGAGTATTACTAACCCGGGAGAGTATTACTCAACCGGGAGAGTATTACTAAACGGAGAGAGTATTACTAACCCAAGAGAGTATTACTAAACTGAGAGAGTATTACTAAACTGAGAGAGCTGAGGGAATATTACTAAACTGAGAGAATAATACTAAACTGAGAGAGTCTTACTAAACTGAGGGAGTATTACTAAACCGAGAGACTATTACTAACCTGAGAGAGTATTACTAAACTGAGAGAATATTACTAAACTGTGAGAGTATTACTAAACTGAGAGAGTATTACTAACCCGAGGGAGTATTACTAAACTGAGAGAGTATTACTAAACTGAGGGAGTGTTACTAGACTGAGATAGTATTACTCAACTGAGAGAGTATTACTAAACTGAGAGAGTGTTACTAGACTGAGAGAGTATAACTAAACTGAGAGAATATTACTAAACTGAGAGAGTATTACTAAACTGAGGGAGTATTACTAAACCGAGAGAGTAATACTAAACTGAGAGAATATTACTAAACCGAGAGAGTATTACTAAACTGAGAGAGCTGAGAGAATATTACTAAACTGAGAGAATATTACTAAACTGAGAGAGTATTACTAAACTGAGGGAGTATTACTAAACCGAGAGAGTATTACTAACCTGAGAGAGTATTACTAAACTGAGAGAATATTACTAAACGGTGAGAGTATTACTAAACTGAGGGAGTATTACTAAACTAAGAGAGTATTACTAACCTGAGAGAGTATTACTAAACTGAGAGAATATTACTAAACTGTGAGAGTATTACTAAACTGGGAGAGTATTACTAACCCGAGAGAGTATTACTAAACTGAGAGAGCTGAGAGAATATTACTAAACTGAGAGAATATTACTCAACTGAGAGAGTATTACTAAACTGGGGGAGTATTACTAAACCGAGAGAGTATTACTAAACTGAGAGAATATTACTAAATGGTGAGAGTATTACTAAACTGAGAGAGTATTACTAACCCGGGAGAGAATTACTAAACTGAGAGAGTATTACTAAACTGAGAGAGTGTTACTAGACTGAGATAGTATTACTCAACTGAGCGAGTGTTACTAAACTGAGAGAATATTACTCAACGGAGAGATTAGTACTCAACTGAGAGAGTGTTACTAAACTAAGAGAATATTACTAAACTGAGAGAGTATTACTAAACTGAGAGAGTGTTACTAAACTGAGAGAAAATTACTCAACGGAGAGATTATTACTCAACTGAGAGAGTATTACTAAACTGAGAGAGTATTACTAAACTGAGACAGTGTTGCTAGACTGAGAGAGCATTACTAAACTGAGAGGATATAACTAAACTGAGACAGTTTTACTAAACTGAGAGAGTGTTACTAGACTGAGAGAGTATTACTAAACTGAGAGAATATTACTAAACTGAGAGAGTATTACTAAACTGAGAGAGTATTACTAAACTGAGAAAGTGTTGCTAGACTGAGATAGTATTACTAAACTGAGAGGATATAACTAAACTGAGACAGTTTTACTAAACTGAGACCGTTTTACTAAACTGAGAGTGTTACTAGACTGAGAGAGTATTACTAAACTGAGAGAATATTACTATACTGAGAGAATATTACTAAACTGAGACAATATTACTAAACTGAGGGAGTATTACTAAACTGAGAGAGTATTACTAACCCGAGAGAGTATTACTAAACTGAGAGAATATTACTAAACTGTGAGAGTATTATTAAACTGAGAGAGTATTAGTAACCCGAGAGAGTATTACTAAACTGAGAGAGTATTACTAAACTGAGAGGGTGTTACTAGACTGAGATATTATTACTCAACTGAGAGAGTATTACTAAACTGAGAGAGTATTACTAGACTGAGAGAGTATTACTAAACTGAGAGAACATTACTAAACTGAGAGAGTATTACTAAACTGAGAAACTGAGAGAATATTACTAAACTGAGAGAATATTACTAAACTGAGAGAGTATTACTAAACTGAGGGAGTATTACTAAACTGAGAGAGCATTACTAACCTGAGAGAGTATTACTAAACTGAGAGAGTATTACTAAACTGAGAGAGTGTTACTAGACTGCGATAGTATTACTCAACTGAGAGAGTATTACTAAACTGAGAGAGTATTACTAAACTGAGAGAATATTACTAAACGGTGAGAGTCTTACTAAACTGAGAGAGTATAACTAACCCGAGAGAGTATTACTAAACTGAGAGAGTATTACTAAACTGAGAGAGTGTTACTAGACTGAGATAGTATTACTCAACTGAGAGAGGGTTACTAAACTAAGAGAATATTACTCAACGGAGAGATTATTACTCAACTGAGAGAGTGTTACTAAACTAAGAGAGTATTACTAAACTGAGAGAGTATTACTAAACTGAGAGAGTATTACTAAACTGAGAGAGTGTTGCTAGACTGAGATAGTATTACTAAACTGAGAGGATATAACTAAACTGAGACAGTTTTACTAAACTGAGACAGTTTTACTAAACTGAGACAGTTTTACTAAACTGAGAGAGTGTTACTAGACTGAGAGAGTATTACTAAACTGAGAGAATATTACTAAACTGAGAGAGTATTACTAAACTGAGACAATATTACTAAACTGAGGGAGTATTACTAGACTGAGAGATTATTACTAGACTGAGAGAGTATTACTCAACTGAGAGAATATTACTCACCGGAGAGAATATTACTAAATTGAGAGAGTATTACTAACCCGAGAGAGTATTACTAAACTGAGAGATTATTACTAACCCGAGAGAGTATTACTAAAATGAGAGAATAGTACTAAACTAAGCGAGTATTACTAACCCGGGAGAGTATTACTCAACCGGGAGAGTATTACTAAACTGAGAGAGTATTACTAACCCAAGAGAGTATTACTAAACTGAGAGAGTATTACTAAACTGAGAGAGCTGAGAGAATATTACTAAACTGAGAGAATATTACTAAACTGAGAGAGTATTACTAAACTGGGGGAGTATTACTAAACCGAGAGAGTATTACTAACCTGAGAGAGTATTACTAAACGGAGAGAATATTACTAAACTGTGAGAGTGTTACTAAACTGAGAGAGTATTACTAACCCGAGGGAGTATTACTAAACTGAGAGAGTATTACTAAACTGAGGGAGTGTTACTAGACTGAGATAGTATTACTCAACTGAGAGAGTATTACTAAACTGAGAGAGTGTTACTAGACTGAGAGAGTATAACTAAACTGAGAGAATATTACTAAACTGAGAGAGTATTACTAAACTGAGGGAGTATTACTAAACCGAGAGAGTAATACTAAACTGAGAGAATATTACTAAACCGAGAGAGTATTACTAAACTGAGAGAGCTGAGAGAATATTACTAAACTGAGAGAATATTACTACTGAGAGAGTATTACTAAACTGAGAGAGTATTACTAAACTGAGAGAATATTACTAAACTGAGAGAGTATTACTAAACTGAGAGAGTATTACTAACCCGAGAGAGTATTGCTAAACTGAGAGAATAGTACTAAACTAAGCGAGTATTACTAACCCGGGAGAGTATTACTCAACCGGGAGAGTATTACTAAACTGAGAGAGTATTACTAACCCAAGAGAGTATTACTAAACTGAGAGAGTATTACTAAACTGAGAGAGCTGAGAGAATATTACTAAACTGAGAGAATATTACTAAACTGAGAGAGTATTACTAAACTGGGGGAGTATTACTAAACCGAGAGAGTATTACTAACCTGAGAGAGTATTACTAAACGGAGAGAATATTACTAAACTGTGAGAGTGTTACTAAACTGAGAGAGTATTACTAAACCGAGAGAGTATTACTAAACTGAGAGAGTATTACTAAACTGAGAGAGTGTTCCTAAACTGAGATAGTATTACTCAACTGAGAGAGTATTACTAAACTGAGAGAGTGTTACTAGACTGAGAGAGTATAACTAAACTGAGAGAATATTACTAAACTGAGAGAGTATTACTAAACTGAGGGAGTATTACTAAACCGAGAGAGTAATACTAAACTGAGAGAATATTACTAAACCGAGAGAGTATTACTAAACTGAGAGAGCTGAGAGAATATTACTAAACTGAGAGAATATTACTAAACTGAGAGAGTATTACTAAACTGAGGGAGTATTACTAAACCGAGAGAGTATTACTAACCCGAGAGAGTATTACTAAACTGAGAGAGTATTACTAACCCGAGAGAGTATTACTAAACTGAGAGAATAGTACTAAACTAAGCGAGTATTACTAACCCGGGAGAGTATTACTCAACCGGGAGATTATTACTAAACTGAGAGAGTATTACTAACCCAAGAGAGTATTACTAAACTGAGAGAGTATTACTAAACTGAGAGAGCTGAGGGAATATTACTAAACTGAGAGAATAATACTAAACTGAGAGAGTCTTACTAAACTGAGGGAGTATTACTAAACCGAGAGACTATTACTAACCTGAGAGAGTATTACTAAACTGAGAGAATATTACTAAACTGTGAGAGTGTTACTAAACTGAGAGAGTATTACTAACCCGAGGGAGTATTACTAAACTGAGAGAGTATTACTAAACTGAGGGAGTGTTACTAGACTGAGATAGTATTACTCAACTGAGAGAGTATTACTAAACTGAGAGAGTGTTACTAGACTGAGAGAGTATAACTAAACTGAGAGAATATTACTAAACTGAGAGAGTATTACTAAACTGAGGGAGTATTACTAAACCGAGAGAGTAATACTAAACTGAGAGAATATTACTAAACCGAGAGAGTATTACTAAACTGAGAGAGCTCAGAGAATATTACTAAACTGAGAGAATATTACTAAACTGAGAGAGTATTACTAAACTGAGGGAGTATTACTAAACCGAGAGAGTATTACTAACCTGAGAGAGTATTACTAAACTGAGAGAATATTACTAAACGGTGAGAGTATTACTAAACTGAGGGAGTATTACTAAACCGAGAGAGTATTACTAACCTGAGAGAGTATTACTAAACTGAAAGAATATTACTAAACTGTGAGGGTATTGCTAAACTGGGAGAGTATTACTAACCCGAGAGAGTATTACTAAACTGAGAGAGTATTACTAAATTGAGGGGGTATTACTCAACTGAGAGAGTATTACTAAACTGGGGGAGTATTACTAAACCGAGAGAGTATTACTAAACTGAGAGAATATTACTAAATGGTGAGAGTATTACTAAACTGAGAGAGTATTACTAACCCGGGAGAGTATTACTAAACTGAGAGAGTATTACTAAACTGAGAGAGTGTTACTAGACTGAGATAGTATTACTCAACTGAGCGAGTGTTACTAAACTGAGAGAATATTACTCAACGGAGAGATTAGTACTCAACTGAGAGAGTGTTACTAAACTAAGAGAGTATTACTAAACTGAGAGAGTATTACTAAACTGAGAGAGTGTTACTAGACTGAGATAGTATTACTCAACTGAGAGAGTGTTACTAAACTGAGAGAATATTACTCAACGGAGAGATTATTACTCAACTGAGAGAGTGTTACTAAACTAAGAGAGTATTACTAAACTGAGAGAGTATTACTAAACTGAGAAAGTGTTGCTAGACTGAGATAGTATTACTAAACTGAGAGGATATAACTAAACTGAGACAGTTTTACTAAACTGAGACCGTTTTACTAAACTGAGAGTGTTACTAGACTGAGAGAGTATTACTAAACTGAGAGAATATTACTAAACTGAGAGAGTATTACTAAACTGAGACAATATTACTAAACTGAGAGAGTATTACTAAACTGAGAGAGTATTACTAAACTGAGAGAGTATTACTAAACTGAGAGAGGGTTACTAGACTGAGAGAGTATTACTCAACTGAGAGAGTATTACTAAACTGAGAGAGTATTACTAAACTGAGAGAGTATTACTAAACTGAGAGAGTATTACTAACCCGAGAGAGTATTACTAAACTGAGAGAATATTACTAAACTGAGAAAGTATTACTAGACTGATATAGTATTACTAAACTGAGAGAGTATTACTAAACTGAGAGAGTATTACTAAACCGAGAGAGTATTACTAACCTCAGAGAGTATTACTAAACTGAGAGAATATTACTAAACTGAGAGAATATTACTAAACTGAGAGAGTATTACTAAACCGAGAGAATATTACTAAACTGAGAGAGTATTACTAAACTGAGAGAGTATTACTAAACTGAGAGAGTATTACTAAACTGAGAGAGTATTACTCAACTGAGAGAGTATTACTAAACTGAGAGAGTATTACTAAACTGAGACAGTGTTGCTAGACTGAGAGAGCATTACTAAACTGAGAGGATATAACTAAACTGAGACAGTTTTACTAAACTGAGAGAGTGTTACTAGACTGAGAGAGTATTACTAAACTGAGAGAATATTACTAAACTGAGAGAGTATTACTAAACTGAGACAATATTACTAAACTGAGGGAGTATTACTAAACTGAGAGAGTATTACTAACCCGAGAGAGTATTACTAAACTGAGAGAGTATTACTAAACTAAGGGAGTATTACTAAACCGAGAGAGTATTACTAACCCGAGAGAGTATTACTAAACTGAGAGAGTATTACTAACCCGAGAGAGTATTGCTAAACTGAGAGAATAGTACTAAACTAAGCGAGTATTACTAACCCGGGAGAGTATTACTCAACCGGGAGAGTATTACTAAACTGAGAGAGTATTACTAACCCAAGAGAGTATTACTAAACTGAGAGAGTATTACTAAACTGAGAGAGCTGAGAGAATATTACTAAACTGAGAGAATATTACTAAACTGAGAGAGTATTACTAAACTGGGGGAGTATTACTAAACCGAGAGAGCATTACTAACCTGAGAGAGTATTACTAAACGGAGAGAATATTACTAAACTGTGAGAGTGTTACTAAACTGAGAGAGTATTACTAACCCGAGGGTGTATTACTAAACTGAGAGAGTATTACTAAACTGAGGGAGTGTTACTAGACTGAGAGAGCTGAGAGAATATTACTAAACTGAGAGAATATTACTAAACTGAGAGAGTATTACTAAACTGAGGGAGTATTACTAAACCGAGAGAGTATTACTAACCTGAGAGAGTATTACTAAACTGAGAGAATATTACTAAACGGTGAGAGTATTACTAAACTGAGGGAGTATTACTAAACCGAGAGAGTATTACTAACCTGAGAGAGTATTACTAAACTGAGAGAATATTACTAAACTGTGAGAGTATTACTAAACTGGGAGAGTATTACTAACCCGAGAGAGTATTACTAAACTGAGAGAGCTGAGAGAATATTACTAAACTGAGAGAATATTACTCAACTGAGAGAGTATTACTAAACTGAGGAGTATTACTAAACTGAGAGAGTATTACTAAACCGAGAGAGTATTACTAAACTGAGAGAGTATTACTAACCCGGGAGAGTATTACTAAACTGAGAGAGTATTACTAAACTGAGAGAGTGTTACTAGACTGAGATAGTATTACTCAACTGAGCGAGTGTTACTAAACTGAGAGAATATTACTCAACGGAGAGATTAGTACTCAACTGAGAGAGTGTTACTAAACTAAGAGAGTATTACTAAACTGAGAGAGTATTACTAAACTGAGAGAGTGTTACTAGACTGAGATAGTATTACTCAACTGAGAGAGTGTTACTAAACTGAGAGAATATTACTCAACGGAGAGATTATTACTCAACTGAGAGAGTGTTACTAAACTAAGAGAGTATTACTAAACTGAGAGAGTATTACTAAACTGAGAAAGTGTTGCTAGACTGAGATAGTATTACTAAACTGAGAGGATATAACTAAACTGAGACAGTTTTACTAAACTGAGACCGTTTTACTAAACTGAGAGTGTTACTAGACTGAGAGAGTATTACTAAACTGAGAGAATATTACTAAACTGAGAGAGTATTACTAAACTGAGACAATATTACTAAACTGAGGGAGTATTACTAAACTGAGAGAGTATTACTAAACTGAGAGAGTATTACTAAACTGAGAGAGGGTTACTAGACTGAGATAGTATTACTCAACTGAGAGATTATTACTCAACTGAGAGAGTGTTACTAAACTAAGAGAGTATTACTAAACTGAGAGAGTATTACTAAACCAAGAGAGTATTACTAAACTGAGAGAATATTACTAAACTGAGAAAGTATTACTAAAGAGAAGTATTACTAAACTGAGAGAGTATTACTAAACTGAGAGAGTATTACTAAACCGAGAGAGTATTACTAACCTGAGAGAGTATTACTAAACTGAGAGAATATTACTAAACTGTGAGAGTATTACTAAACTGAGAGAGTATTACTAAACCGAGAGAATATTACTAAACTGAGAGAGTATTACTAAACTGAGAGAGTGTTACTAAACTGAGAGAAAATTACTCAACGGAGAGATTATTACTCAACTGAGAGAGTATTACTAAACTGAGAGAGTATTACTAAACTGAGACAGTGTTGCTAGACTGAGAGAGCATTACTAAACTGAGAGGATATAACTAAACTGAGACAGTTTTACTAAACTGAGAGAGTGTTACTAGACTGAGAGAGTATTACTAAACTGAGAGAATATTACTAAACTGAGAGAGTATTACTAAACTGAGACAATATTACTAAACTGAGGGAGTATTACTAAACTGAGAGAGTATTACTAACCCGAGAGAGTATTACTAAACTGAGAGAATATTACTAAACTGTGATAGTATTATTAAACTGAGACAATATTACTAAACTGAGGGAGTATTACTAAACTGAGAGAGTATTACTAACCCGAGAGAGTATTACTAAACTGAGAGAATATTACTAAACTGTGAGAGTATTATTAAACTGAGAGAGTATTACTAACCCGAGAGAGTATTACTAAACTGTGAGAGTATTACTAAACTGAGAGAGTATTACTAAACAGAGAGAATATTACTAAACTGTGAGAGTATTATTAAACTGAGAGAGTATTACTAAACTGAGAGAGTATTACTAACCCTAGAAAGTATTACTAAACTGAGAGAATATTACTAAACTGAGAGAATATTACTAAACTGAGAGAGCTGAGAGAGTATTACTAAACTGAGAGAATATTACTAAACTGTGAGAGTATTATTAAACTGAGAGAGTATTACTAAACTGAGAGAGTATTACTAACCCTAGAAAGTATTACTAAACTGAGAGAATATTACTAAACTGAGGGAGTATTACTAAACTGAGAGAGTATTACTAACCCGAGAGAGTATTACTAAACTGAGAGAATATTACTAAACTGTGAGAGTATTATTAAACTGAGAGAGTATTACTAAACTGAGAGAGTATTACTAAACTGTGAGAGTATTACTAAACGAGAGAATATTACTAAACTGTGAGAGTATTATTAAACTGAGAGAGTATTACTAAACTGAGAGAGTATTACTAACCCGAGAAAGTATTACTAAACTGAGAGAATATTACTAAACTGAGAGAATATTACTAAACTGAGAGAGCTGAGAGAGTATTACTAGACTGAGAGATTATTACTAGACTGAGAGAGTATTACTCAACTGAGAGAATATTACTCACCGGAGAGAATATTACTAAATTGAGAGAGTATTACTAACCCGAGAGAGTATTACTAAACTGAGAGAGTATTACTAAACTGAGAGAGTATTACTAAACTGAGAGAGCTGAGAGAATATTACTAAACTGAGAGAATATTACTAAACTGAGAGAGTATTACTAAACTGAGGGAGTATTACTAAACCGAGAGAGCATTACTAACCTGAGAGAGTATTACTAAACTGAGAGAGTATTACTGAGAGAGTGTTACTAGACTGCGATAGTATTACTCAACTGAGAGAGTATTACTAAACTGAGAGAGTATTACTAAACTGAGAGAATATTACTAAACGGTGAGAGTCTTACTAAACTGAGAGAGTATTACTAACCCGAGAGAGTATTACTAAACTGAGAGAGTATTACTAAACTGAGAGAGTGTTACTAGACTGAGATAGTATTACTCAACTGAGAGAGGGTTACTAAACTAAGAGAATATTACTCAACGGAGAGATTATTACTCAACTGAGAGAGTGTTACTAAACTAAGAGAGTATTACTAAACTGAGAGAGTATTACTAAACCAAGAGAGTATTACTAAACTGAGAGAATATTACTAAACTGAGAAAGTATTACTAAACTGAGAGAGCTGAGAGAATATTACTAAACTGAGAGAATATTACTAAACTGAGAGAGTATTACTAAACTGAGAGAGTATTACTAAACTGAGAGAGTATTACTAAACTGAGAGAGTTTTGCTAGACTGAGATAGTATTACTAAACTGAGAGGATATAACTAAACTGAGACAGTTTTACTAAACCGAGAGAGTATTACTAACCTCAGAGAGTATTACTAAACTGAGAGAATATTACTAAACTGAGAGAGTATTACTAAACTGAGAGAGTATTACTAAACCGAGAGAATATTACTAAACTGAGAGAGAATTACTAAACTGAGAGAGTGTTACTAAACTGAGAGAAAATTACTCAACGGAGAGATTATTACTCAACTGAGAGAGTATTACTAAACTGAGAGAGTATTACTAAACTGAGAGAGTGTTGCTAGACTGAGATAGTATTACTAAACTGAGAGGATATAACTAAACTGAGACAGTTTTACTAAACTGAGACAGTTTTACTAAACTGAGAGAGTGTTACTAGACTGAGAGAGTATTACTAAACTGAGAGAATATTACTAAACTGAGAGAGTATTACTAAACTGAGACAATATTACTAAACTGAGGGAGTATTACTAAACTGAGAGAGTATTACTAACCCGAGAGAGTATTACTAAACTGAGAGAATATTACTAAACTGTGAGAGTATTATTAAACTGAGACAATATTACTAAACTGAGGGAGTATTACTAAACTGAGAGAGTATTACTAACCCGAGAGAGTATTACTAAACTGAGAGAATATTACTAAACTGTGAGAGTATTATTAAACTGAGAGAGTATTACTAACCCGAGAGAGTATTACTAAACTGTGAGAGTATTACTAAACTGAGAGAGTATTACTAAACAGAGAGAATATTACTAAACTGTGAGAGTATTATTAAACTGAGAGAGTATTACTAAACTGAGAGAGTATTACTAACCCGAGAAAGTATTACTAAACTGAGAGAATATTACTAAACTGAGAGAATATTACTAAACTGAGAGAGCTGAGAGAGTATTACTAAACAGAGAGAATATTACTAAACTGTGAGAGTATTATTAAACTGAGAGAGTATTACTAAACTGAGAGAGTATTACTAACCCTAGAAAGTATTACTAAACTGAGAGACTATTACTAAACTGAGGGAGTATTACTAAACTGAGAGAGTATTACTAACCCGAGAGAGTATTACTAAACTGAGAGAATATTACTAAACTGTGAGAGTATTATTAAACTGAGAGAGTATTACTAACCCGAGAGAGTATTACTAAAATGTGAGAGTATTACTAAACTGAGAGAGTATTACTAAACAGAGAGAATATTACTAAACTGTGAGAGTATTATTAAACTGAGAGAGTATTACTAAACTGAGAGAGTATTACTAAACTGAGAGAATATTACTAAACTGAGAGAGCTGAGAGAGTATTACTAGACTGAGAGATTATTACTAGACTGAGAGAGTATTACTCAACTGAGAGAATATTACTCACCGGAGAGAATATTACTAAATTGAGAGAGTATTACTAACCCGAGAGAGTATTACTAAACTGAGAGAGTATTACTAACCCGAGAGAGTATTACTAAACTGAGAGAATATTACTAAACTAAGTGAGTATTACTAAACTGAGGGAGTATTACTAAACCGAGAGAGTATTACTAACCTGAGAGAGTATTACTCAACCGGGAGAGTATTACTAAACTGAGAGAGTATTACTAACCCAAGAGAGTATTACTAAACTGAGAGAGTATTACTAAACTGAGAGAGTATTACTCAACTGAGAGAATATTACTAAACTGAGAGAGTATTACTAAACTGAGGGAGTATTACTAAACCGAGAGAGTATTACTAAACTGAGAGAGTATTACTAAACGGAGAGAATATTACTAAACTGAGAGAGTATTACTAAACTGAGAGAGTATTACTAAACTGAGAGAATATTACTAAACTGAGAGAGTATTACTAAACTGAGGGAGTGTTACTAGACTGAGATAGTATTACTCAACTGAGAGAGTATTACTAAACTGAGAGAGTGTTACTAGACTGAGAGAGTATAACTAAACTGAGAGAATATTACTAAACTGAGAGAGTATTACTAAACTGAGGGAGTATTACTAAACCGAGAGAGTAATACTAAACTGAGAGAATATTACTAAACCGAGAGAGTATTACTAAACTGAGAGAGCTGAGAGAATATTACTAAACTGAGAGAATATTACTAAACTGAGAGAGTATTACTAAACTGAGGGAGTATTACTAAACCGAGAGAGTATTACTAACCTGAGAGAGTATTACTAAACTGAGAGAATATTACTAAACGGTGAGAGTATTACTAAACTGAGGGAGTATTACTAAACCGAGAGAGTATTACTAACCTGAGAGAGTATTACTAAACTGAGAGAATATTACTAAACTGTGAGAGTATTACTAAACTGAGAGAGTATTACTAACCCGAGAGAGTATTACTAAACTGAGAGAGCTGAGAGAATATTACTAAACTGAGAGAATATTACTCAACTGAGAGAGTATTACTAAACTGGGGGAGTAATACTAAACCGAGAGAGTATTACTAAACTGAGAGAATATTACTAAATGGTGAGAGTATTACTAAACTGAGAGAGTATTACTAACCCGAGAGAGTATTACTAAACTGAGAGAGTATTACTAAACTGAGAGAGTGTTACTAGACTGAGATAGTATTACTCAACTGAGCGAGTGTTACTAAACTGAGAGAATATTACTCAACGGAGAGATTAGTACTCAACTGAGAGAGTGTTACTAAACTAAGAGAGTATTACTAAAGTGAGAGAGTATTACTAAACTGAGAGAGTGTTACTAGACTGAGATAGTATTACTCAACTGAGAGAGTGTTACTAAACTGAGAGAATATTACTCAACGGAGAGATTATTATTCAACTGAGAGAGTGTTACTAAACTAAGAGAGTATTACTAAACTGAGAGAGTATTACTAAACTGAGAAAGTGTTGCTAGACTGAGATAGTATTACTAAACTGAGAGGATATAACTAAACTGAGACAGTTTTACTAAACTGAGACAGTTTTACTAAACTGAGAGTGTTACTAGACTGAGAGAGTATTACTAAACTGAGAGAATATTACTAAACTGTGAGAGTATTATTAAACTGAGAGAGTATTAGTAACCCGAGAGAGTATTACTAAACTGAGAGAGTATTACTAAACTGAGAGAGTGTTACTAGACTGAGAGAGTATTACTAAACTGAGAGAACATTACTAATCTGAGAGAGTATTACTAAACTGAGAGAGCTGAGAGAATATTACTAAACTGAGAGAATATTACTAAACTGAGAGAGTATTACTAAACTGAGGGAGTATTACTAAACCGAGAGAGCATTACTAACCTGAGAGAGTATTACTAAACTGAGAGAGTATTACTAAACTGAGAGAGTGTTACTAGACTGCGATAGTATTACTCAACTGAGAGAGTATTACTAAACTGAGAGAGTATTACTAAACTGAGAGAATATTACTAAACGGTGAGAGTCTTACTAAACTGAGAGAGTATAACTAACCCGAGAGAGTATTACTAAACTGAGAGAGTATTACTAAACTGAGAGAGTGTTACTAGACTGAGATAGTATTACTCAACTGAGAGAGGGTTACTAAACTAAGAGAATATTACTCAACGGAGAGAGTATTACTCAACTGAGAGAATGTTACTAAACTAAGAGAGTATTACTAAACTGAGAGAGTATTACTAAACCAAGAGATTATTACTAAACTGAGAGAATATTACTAAACTGAGAAAGTATTACTAAACTGAGAGAGCTGAGAGAATATTACTAAACTGAGAGAATATTACTAAACTGAGAGAGTATTACTAAACTGAGAGAGTATTACTAAACTGAGAGAGTATTACTAAACTGAGAGAGTGTTGCTAGACTGAGATAGTATTACTAAACTGAGAGGATATAACTAAACTGAGACAGTTTTACTAAACCGAGAGAGTATTACTAACCTCAGAGAGTATTACTAAACTGAGAGAATATTACTAAACTGTGAGAGTATTACTAAACTGAGAGAGTATTACTAACCCGAGAGAGTATTACTAAACTGAGAGAGTATTACTAAACTGAGAGAGTGTTACTAGACTGAGATAGTATTACTCAACTGAGAGAGTATTACTAAACTGAGAGAGTATTACTAAACTGAGAGAATATTACTAAACGGTGAGAGTATTACTAAACTGAGAGAGTATTACTAACCCGAGAGCTATTACTAAACTGAGAGAGTATTACTAAACTGAGAGAGTGTTACTAGACTGAGATAGAATTACTCAACTGAGAGAGTGTTACTAAACTGAGAGAGTGTTACTAGACTGAGATAGAATTACTCAACTGAGAGAGTGTTACTAAACTGAGAGAATATTATTTAACGGAGAGAGTGTTACTAGACTGAGATAGAATTACTCAACTGAGAGAGTGTTACTAAACTGAGAGAATATTATTTAACGGAGAGATTATTACTCAACTGAGAGAGTGTTACTAAACTAAGAGAGTATTACTAAACTGAGAGAGTGTTACTAAACTAAGAGAGTATTACTAAACTGAGAGAGTATTACTAAACCAAGAGAGTATTACTAAACTGAGAGAATATTACTAAACTGAGAGAGTATTACTAAACTGAGAGAGCTGAGAGAATATTACTAAACTGAGAGAATATTACTAAACTGAGAGAGTATTACTAAACGGGGGGAGTATTACTAAACCGAGAGAGTATTACTAACCTGAGAGAGTATTACTAAACTGAGAGAATATTACTAAACTGTGAGAGTATTACTAAACTGAGAGAGTATTACTAACCCGAGAGAGTATTACTAAACTGTGAGAGTATTACTAAACTGAGAGAGTATTACTAACCCGAGAAAGTATTACTAAACTGAGAGAATATTACTAAACTGAGAGAATATTACTAAACTGAGAGAGCTGAGAGAGTATTACTAGACTGAGAGATTATTACTAAACTGAGAGAGTATTACTAAACTGAGAGAATATTACTAAACTGAGAGAGCTGAGAGATTATTACTAAACTGAGAGAGTATTACTAAGCTGAGAGAATATTACTAAACTAACAGAGTATTACTAAACTGAGAGAGTGTTACTAAACTGAGAGAAAATTACTAAACGGAGAGATTATTACTCAACTGAGAGTGTATTACTAAACTGAGAGAGTATTACTAAACTGAGAAAGTGTTGCTAGACTGAGAGGATATAACTAAATTGAGACAGTTTTACTAAACTGAGACAGTTTTACTAAACTGAGAGTGTTACTAGACTGAGAGAGTATTACTAAACTGAGAGAATATTACTAAACTGAGAGAGTATTACTAAACTGAGACAATATTACTAAACTGAGGGAGTATTACTAAACTGAGAGAGTATTACCAACCCGAGAGAGTATTACTAAACTGAGAGAATATTACTAAACTGTGAGAGTATTATTAAACTGAGAGAGTATTACTAACCCGAGAGAGTATTACTAAACTGAGAGAGTATTACTAAACTGAGAGGGTGTTACTAGACTGAGATATTATTACTCAACTGAGAGAGTATTACTAAACTGAGAGAGTGTTACTAGACTGAGAGAGTATTACTAAACTGAGAGAATTGTACTAAACTGAGAGAGTATTACTAAACTGAGAGAGCTGAGAGAATATTACTAAACTGAGAGAATATTACTAAACTGAGAGAGTATTACTAAACTGAGGGAGTATTACTAAACCGAGAGAGTATTACTAACCTGAGAGAGTATTACTAAACTTAGAGAGTATTACTAAACCGAGAGAGTATTACTAACCTGAGAGAGTATTACTAAACTGAGAGAGTATTACTAAACTGAGAGAGTGTTACTAGACTGAGATAGTATTACTCAATTGAGAGAGTATTACTAAACTGAGAGAGTGTTACTAGACTTAGCGAGTATAACTAAACTGAGAGAGCTGAGAGAATATTACTAAACTGAGAGAATATTACTAAACTGAGAGAGTATTACTAAACTGAGAGAGTGTTACTAAACTGAGAGAGTATTACTAAACTGAGAGAGTACTACTAACCCGAGAGAGTATTACTAAACTGAGAGAGTATTACTAAACAAAGAGAATATTACTAAACTGAGAGAGCTGAGAGAATATTACTAAACTGAGAGAGTATTACTAAACTGAGAGAATATTACTAAACTGAGAGAGTATTACTAAACTGAGAGAGTGTTACTAAACTGAGAGAAAATTACTCAACGGAGAGAGTATTACTAAACTGAGAGAGTATTACTAAACTGAGAGAGTGTTGCTAGACTGAGATAGTATTACTAAACTGAGAGGATATAACTAAACTGAGACAGTTTTACTAAACTGAGACAGTTTTACTAAACTGAGAGAGTGTTACTAGACTGAGAGAGTATTACTAAACTGAGAGAATATTACTAAACTGAGAGAATATTACTAAACTGAGAGAGCTGAGAGAGTATTACTAGACTGAGAGATTATTACTAGACTGAGAGAGTATTACTCAACTGAGAGAATATTACTCACCGGAGAGAATATTACTAAATTGAGAGAGTATTACTAACCCGAGAGAGTATTACTAAACTGAGAGAGTATTACTAACCCGAGAGAGTATTACTAAACTGAGAGAATATTACTAAACTAAGTGAGTATTACTAAACTGAGGGAGTATTACTAAACCGAGAGAGTATTACTAACCTGAGAGAGTATTACTCAACCGGGAGAGTATTACTAAACTGAGAGAGTATTACTAACCCAAGAGAGTATCACTAAACTGAGAGAGTATTACTAAACTGAGAGAGCTGAGAGAATATTACTAAACTGAGAGAATATTACTAAACTGAGAGAGTATTACTAAACTGGGGGAGTATTACTAAACCGAGAGAGTATTACTAACCTGAGAGAGTATTACTAAACGGAGAGAATATTACTAAACTGAGAGAGTATTACTAAACTGAGAGAATATTACTAAACTGAGAGAGTATTACTAAACTGAGAGAGTATTACTAAACTGAGAGAGTGTTACTAGACTGAGATAGTATTACTCAACTGAGAGAGTATTACTAAACTGAGAGAGTGTTACTAGACTGAGAGAGTATAACTAAACTGAGAGAATATTACTAAACTGAGAGAGTATTACTAAACTGAGGGAGTATTACTAAACCGAGAGAGTAATACTAAACTGAGAGAATATTACTAAACCGAGAGAGTATTACTAAACTGAGAGAGCTGAGAGAATATTACTAAACTGAGAGAATATTACTAAACTGAGAGAGTATTACTAAACTGAGGGAGTATTACTAAACCGAGAGAGTATTACTAACCTGAGAGAGTATTACTAAACTGAGAGAATATTACTAAACTGTGAGAGTATTACTAAACTGAGGGAGTATTACTAAACCGAGAGAGTATTACTAACCTGAGAGAGTATTACTAAACTGAGAGAATATTACTAAACTGTGAGAGTATTAATAAACTGAGAGAGTATTACTAACCCGAGAGAGTATTACTAAACTGAGAGAGCTGAGAGAATATTACTAAACTGAGAGAATATTACTCAACTGAGAGAGTATTACTAAACTGGGGGAGTAATACTACTAAACCGAGAGAGTATTACTAAACTGAGAGAATATTACTAAATGGTGAGAGTATTACTAAACTGAGAGAGTATTACTAACCCGAGAGAGTATTACTAAACTGAGAGAGTATTACTAAACTGAGAGAGTGTTACTAGACTGAGATAGTATTACTCAACTGAGCGAGTGTTACTAAACTGAGAGAATATTACTCAACGGAGAGATTATTACTCAACTGAGAGAGTGTTACTAAACTGAGAGAGTATTACTAAACTGAGAGAGTATTACTAAAGTGAGAGAGTATTACTAAACTGAGAGAGTGTTACTAGACTGAGATAGTATTACTAAACTGAGAGAGTGTTACTAAACTGAGAGAATATTACTCAACGGAGAGATTATTACTCAACTGAGAGAGTGTTACTAAACTAAGAGAGTATTACTAAACTGAGAGAGTATTACTAAACTGAGAAAGTGTTGCTAGACTGAGATAGTATTACTAAACTGAGAGGATATAACTAAACTGAGACAGTTTTACTAAACTGAGACAGTTTTACTAAACTGAGAGTGTTACTAGACTGAGAGAGTATTACTAAACTGAGAGAATATTACTAAACTGTGAGAGTATTATTAAACTGAGAGAGTATTAGTAACCCGAGAGAGTATTACTAAACTGAGAGAGTATTACTAAACTGAGAGAGTGTTACTAGACTGAGATATTATTACTCAACTGAGAGAGTATTACTAAACTGAGAGAGTGTTACTAGACTGAGAGAGTATTACTAAACTGAGAGAACATTACTAATCTGAGAGAGTATTACTAAACTGAGAGAGCTGAGAGAATATTACTAAACTGAGAGAATATTACTAAACTGAGAGAGTATTACTAAACTGAGGGAGTATTACTAAACCGAGAGAGCATTACTAACCTGAGAGAGTATTACTAAACTGAGAGAGTATTACTAAACTGAGAGAGTGTTACTAGACTGCGATAGTATTACTCAACTGAGAGAGTATTACTAAACTGAGAGAGTATTACTAAACTGAGAGAATATTACTAAACGGTGAGAGTCTTACTAAACTGAGAGAGTGTTACTAGACTGAGATAGTATTACTCAACTGAGAGAGGGTTACTAAACTAAGAGAATATTACTCAACGGAGAGAGTATTACTCAACTGAGAGAATGTTACTAAACTAAGAGAGTATTACTAAACTGAGAGAGTATTACTAAACCAAGAGAGTATTACTAAACTGAGAGAATATTACTAAACTGAGAAAGTATTACTAAACTGAGAGAGCTGAGAGAATATTACTAAACTGAGAGAATATTACTAAACTGAGAGAGTATTACTAAACTGAGAGAGTATTACTAAACTGAGAGAGTATTACTAAACTGAGAGAGTGTTGCTAGACTGAGATAGTATTACTAAACTGAGAGGATATAACTAAACTGAGACAGTTTTACTAAACCGAGAGAGTATTACTAACCTCAGAGAGTATTACTAAACTGAGAGAATATTACTAAACTGTGAGAGTATTACTAAACTGAGAGAGTATTACTAACCCGAGAGAGTATTACTAAACTGAGAGAATTACTAAACTGAGAGAGTGTTACTAGACTGAGATAGTATTACTCAACTGAGAGAGTATTACTAAACTGAGAGAGTATTACTAAACTGAGAGAATATTACTAAACGGTGAGAGTATTACTAAACTGAGAGAGTATTACTAACCCGAGAGCTATTACTAAACTGAGAGAGTATTACTAAACTGAGAGAGTGTTACTAGACTGAGATAGAATTACTCAACTGAGAGAGTGTTACTAAACTGAGAGAGTGTTACTAGACTGAGATAGAATTACTCAACTGAGAGAGTGTTACTAAACTGAGAGAATATTATTTAACGGAGAGATTATTACTCAACTGAGAGAGTGTTACTAAACTAAGAGAGTATTACTAAACTGAGAGAGTGTTACTAAACTAAGAGAGTATTACTAAACTGAGAGAGTATTACTAAACCAAGAGAGTATTACTAAACTGAGAGAATATTACTAAACTGAGAGAGTATTACTAAACTGAGAGAGCTGAGAGAATATTACTAAACTGAGAGAATATTACTAAACTGAGAGAGTATTACTAAACGGGGGGAGTATTACTAAACCGAGAGAGTATTACTAACCTGAGAGAGTATTACTAAACTGAGAGAATATTACTAAACTGTGAGAGTATTACTAAACTGAGAGAGTATTACTAACCCGAGAGAGTATTACTAAACTGTGAGAGTATTACTAAACTGAGAGAGTATTACTAACCCGAGAAAGTATTACTAAACTGAGAGAATATTACTAAACTGAGAGAATATTACTAAACTGAGAGAGCTGAGAGAGTATTACTAGACTGAGAGATTATTACTAAACTGAGAGAGTATTACTAAACTGAGAGAATATTACTAAACTGAGAGAGCTGAGAGATTATTACTAAACTGAGAGAGTATTACTAAGCTGAGAGAATATTACTAAACTAACAGAGTATTACTAAACTGAGAGAGTGTTACTAAACTGAGAGAAAATTACTAAACGGAGAGATTATTACTCAACTGAGAGTGTATTACTAAACTGAGAGAGTATTACTAAACTGAGAAAGTGTTGCTAGACTGAGAGGATATAACTAAATTGAGACAGTTTTACTAAACTGAGACAGTTTTACTAAACTGAGAGTGTTACTAGACTGAGAGAGTATTACTAAACTGAGAGAATATTACTAAACTGAGAGAGTATTACTAAACTGAGACAATATTACTAAACTGAGGGAGTATTACTAAACTGAGAGAGTATTACCAACCCGAGAGAGTATTACTAAACTGAGAGAATATTACTAAACTGTGAGAGTATTATTAAACTGAGAGAGTATTACTAACCCGAGAGAGTATTACTAAACTGAGAGAGTATTACTAAACTGAGAGGGTGTTACTAGACTGAGATATTATTACTCAACTGAGAGAGTATTACTAAACTGAGAGAGTGTTACTAGACTGAGAGAGTATTACTAAACTGAGAGAATTGTACTAAACTGAGAGAGTATTACTAAACTGAGAGAGCTGAGAGAATATTACTAAACTGAGAGAATATTACTAAACTGAGAGAGTATTACTAAACTGAGGGAGTATTACTAAACCGAGAGAGTATTACTAACCTGAGAGAGTATTACTAAACTTAGAGAGTATTACTAAACTGAGAGAGTATTACTAACCTGAGAGAGTATTACTAAACTGAGAGAGTATTACTAAACTGAGAGAGTATTACTAAACTGAGATAGTATTACTCAATTGAGAGAGTATTACTAAACTGAGAGAGTGTTACTAGACTTAGCGAGTATAACTAAACTGAGAGAGCTGAGAGAATATTACTAAACTGAGAGAATATTACTAAACTGAGAGAGTATTACTAAACTGAGAGAGTGTTACTAAACTGAGAGAGTATTACTAAACTGAGAGAGTACTACTAACCCGAGAGAGTATTACTAAACTGAGAGAGTATTACTAAACAAAGAGAATATTACTAAACTGAGAGAGCTGAGAGAATATTACTAAACTGAGAGAGTATTACTAAACTGAGAGAATATTACTAAACTGAGAGAGTATTACTAAACTGAGAGAGTGTTACTAAACTGAGAGAAAATTACTCAACGGAGAGAGTATTACTAAACTGAGAGAGTATTACTAAACTGAGAGAGTGTTGCTAGACTGAGATAGTATTACTAAACTGAGAGGGTATAACTAAACTGAGACAGTTTTACTAAACTGAGACAGTTTTACTAAACTGAGACAGTTTTACTAAACTGAGAGAGTGTTACTAGACTGAGAGAGTATTACTAAACTGAGAGAATATTACTAAACTGAGAGAGTATTACTAAACTGAGACAATATTACTAAACTGAGGGAGTATTACTAAACTGAGAGAGTATTACTAACCCGAGAGAGTATTACTAAACTGAGAGAATATTACTAAACTGCGAGAGTATTATTAAACTGAGAGAGTATTACTAACCCGAGAGAGTATTACTAAACTGTGAGAGTATTACTAAACTGAGAGAGTATTACTAACCCGAGAGAATATTACTAAACTGTGAGAGTATTATTAAACTGAGAGAGTATTACTAAACTGAGAGAGTATTACTAACCCGAGAAAGTATTACTAAACTGAGAGAATATTACTAAACTGAGAGAATATTACTAAACTGAGAGAGCTGAGAGAGTATTACTAGACTGAGAGATTATTACTAGACTGAGAGAGTATTACTCAACTGAGAGAATATTACTCACCGGAGAGAATATTACTAAATTGAGAGAGTATTACTAACCCGAGAGAGTATTACTAAACTGAGAGAGTATTACTAAACCGAGAGAGTATTACTAAACTGAGAGAGTGTTACTAGACTGAGAGAGTATTACTAAACTGAGAGAATATTACTAAACTGAGAGAGTATTACTAAACTGAGACAATATTACTAAACTGAGAGAGTATTACTAAACTGAGAGAGTATTACTAACCCGAGAGAGTATTGCTAAACTGAGAGAGTATTACTAAACTGAGAGAGTATTACTAAACAGAGAGAATATTACTAAAATGTGAGAGTATTATTAAACTGAGAGAGTATTACTAAACTGAGAGAGTATTACTAACCCTAGAAAGTATTACTAAACTGAGAGAATATTACTAAACTGAGAGAGCTGAGAGAGTATTACTAGACTGAGAGATTATTACTAGACTGAGAGAGTATTACTCAACTGAGAGAATATTACTCACCGGAGAGAATATTACTAAATTGAGAGAGTATTACTAACCCGAGAGAGTATTACTAAACTGAGAGAGTATTACTAACCCGAGAGAGTATTACTAAACTGAGAGAGTGTTACTAGACTGAGAGAGTATTACTAAACTGAGAGAATATTACTAAACTGAGAGAGTATTACTAAACTGAGACAATATTACTAAACTGAGGGAGTATTACTAAACTGAGAGAGTATTACTAACCCGAGAGAGTATTACTAAACTGAGAGAGTATTACTAAACTGAGAGAGTATTACTAAACAGAGAGAATATTACTAAAATGTGAGAGTATTATTAAACTGAGAGAGTATTACTAAACTGAGAGAGTATTACTAACCCTAGAAAGTATTACTAAACTGAGAGAATATTACTAAACTGAGAGAATATTACTAAACTGAGAGAGCTGAGAGAGTATTACTAGACTGAGAGATTATTACTAGACTGAGAGAGTATTACTCAACTGAGAGAATATTACTCACCGGAGAGAATATTACTAAATTGAGAGAGTATTACTAACCCGAGAGAGTATTACTAAACTGAGAGAGTATTACTAACCCGAGAGAGTATTACTAACCCAAGAGAGTATTACTAAACTGTGAGAGTATTACTAAACCAAGAGAGTATTACTAAACTGAGAGAATATTACTAAACTGAGAGAGTATTACTAAACTGAGAGAGCTGAGAGAATATTACTAAACTGAGAGAATATTACTAAACTGAGAGAGTATTACTAAACTGGGGGAGTATTACTAAACCGAGAGAGTATTACTAACCTGAGAGAGTATTACTAAACGGAGAGAATATTACTAAACTGTGAGAGTGTTACTAAACTGAGAGAGTATTACTAACCCGAGAGAGTATTACTAAACTGAGAGAGTGTTACTAGACTGAGATAGTATTACTAAACTGAGAGAGTATTACTAAACTGAGAGAGTGTTACTAGACTGAGAGAGTATAACTAAACTGAGAGAATATTACTAAACTGAGAGAGTATTACTAAACTGAGGGAGTATTACTAAACCGAGAGAGTATTACTAACCTGAGAGAGTATTACTAAACTGAGAGAATATTACTAAACTGTGAGAGTATTACTAAACTGAGGGAGTTGTACTAGACTGAGATAGTATTACTCAACTGAGAGAGTGTTACTAAACTAAGAGAGTATTACTAAACTGAGAGAGTATTACTAAACTGAGAGAGTGTTACTAGACTGAGATAGTATTACTCAACTGAGAGAGTGTTACTAAACGGAGAGAATATTACTCAACGGAGAGATTATTACTCAACTGAGAGAGTGTTACTAAACTAAGAGAGTATTACTAAACTGAGAGAGTATTACTAAACTGAGAGAGTGTTACTAGACTGAGATAGTATTACTCAACTGAGAGAGTGTTACTAAACTGAGAGAATATTACTCAACGGAGAGATTATTACTCAACTGAGAGAGTGTTACTAAACTAAGAGAGTATTACTAAACTGAGAGAGTATTACTAAACTGAGAGAGCTGAGAGAATATTACTAAACTGAGAGAATATTACTAAACTGAGAGAGTATTACTAAACTGAGGGAGTATTACTAAACCAAGAGAGTATTACTAAACTGAGAGAATATTACTAAACTGAGAGAATATTACTAAACTGAGAGAGTATTACTAAACTGAGGGAGTATTACTAAACCAAGAGAGTATTACTAAACTGAGAGAATATTACTAAACTGAGAGAATATTACTAAACTGAGAGAGTATTACTAAACTGAGAGAGCTGAGAGAATATTACTAAACTGAGAGAATATTACTAAACTGAGAGAGTATTACTAAACTGAGAGAGTGTTACTAAACTGAGAGAATATTACTCAACGGAGAGATTATTACTCAACTGAGAGAGTGCTACTAAACTAAGAGAGTATTACTAAACTGAGAGAGTATTACTAAACTGAGAGAGCTGAGAGAATATTACTAAACTGAGAGAATATTACTAAACTGAGAGAGTATTACTAAACTGAGCGAGTATTACTAAACCAAGAGAGTATTACTAAACTGAGAGAATATTACTAAACTGATAGAATATTACTAAACTGAGAGAGCTGAGAGAATATTACTAAACTGAGAGAATATTACTAAACTGAGAGAGTATTACTAAACTGGGGGAGTATTACTAAACCGAGAGAGTATTACTAACCTGAGAGAGTATTACTAAACTGAGAGAATATTACTAAACTGTGAGAGTATTACTAAACTGAGAGAGTATTACTAAACTGAGGGAGTGTTACTAGACTGAGATAGTATTACTCAACTGAGAGAGTATTACTAACCTGAGAGAGTGTTTCTAGACTGAGAGAGTATAACTAAACTGAGAGAATATTACTAAACTGAGAGAGTTTTACTAAACTGAGGGAGTATTACTAAACCGAGAGAGTATTACTAAACTGAGAGAATATTACTAAACTGAGAGAGTATTACTAACCCGAGAGAGTATTACTAAACTGAGAGAGAATTACTAAACTGAGAGAGTGTTACTAGACTGAGATAGTATTACTCAACTGAGAGAGTATTA
Source organism: Salvelinus alpinus (assembly GCF_045679555.1). Taxonomy (NCBI): domain Eukaryota; kingdom Metazoa; phylum Chordata; class Actinopteri; order Salmoniformes; family Salmonidae; genus Salvelinus; species Salvelinus alpinus. The sequence goes on from NW_027256021.1 coordinate 57,456, forward strand.
CTAAACTGAGAGAGTATTACTAAACTGAGAGAATATTACTAAACGGTGAGAGTATTACTAAACTGAGAGAGTATTACTAACCCGAGAGCTATTACTAAACTGAGAGAGTATTACTAAACTGAGAGAGTGTTACTAGAATGAGATAGTATTACTCAACTGTGAGAGTGTTACTAAACTGAGAGAATATTACTCAACGGAGAGATTATTACTCAACTGAGAGATTGTTACTAAACTAAGAGAGTATTACTAAACTGAGAGAGTATTACTAAACCAAGAGAGTATTACTTAACTGAGAGAATATTACTAAACTGAGAGAGTATTACTAAACTGAGAGAGCTGAGAGAATATTACTAAAATGAGAGAATATTACTAAACTGAGAGAATATTACTAAACTGAGAGAGTATTACTAAACTGAGAGAGCTGAGAGAATATTACTAAACTGAGAGAATATTACTAAACTGAGAGAGTATTACTAAACTGAGAGAGTGTTACTAAACTGAGAGAATATTACTCAACGGAGAGATTATTACTCAACTGAGAGAGTGTTACTAAACTAAGAGAGTATTACTAAACTGAGAGAGTATTACTAAACTGAGAGAGCTGAGAGAATATTACTAAACTGAGAGAATATTACTAACTGAGAGAGTATTACTAAACTGAGGGAGTATTACTAAACCAAGAGAGTATTACTAAACTGAGAGAATATTACTAAACTGAGAGAATATTACTAAACTGAGAGAGCTGAGAGAATATTACTAAACTGAGAGAATATTACTAAACTGAGAGAGTATTACTAAACTGGGGGAGTATTACTAAACCGAGAGAGTATTACTAACCTGAGAGAGTATTACTAAACTGAGAGAATATTACTAAACTGTGAGAGTATTACTAAACTGAGAGAGTATTACTAAACTGAGGGAGTGTTACTAGACTGAGATAGTATTACTCAACTGAGAGAGTATTACTAACCTGAGAGAGTGTTTCTAGACTGAGAGAGTATAACTAAACTGAGAGAATATTACTAAACTGAGAGAGTTTTACTAAACTGAGGGAGTATTACTAAACCGAGAGAGTATTACTAAACTGAGAGAATATTACTAAACTGAGAGAGTATTACTAACCCGAGAGAGTATTACTAAACTGAGAGAGAATTACTAAACTGAGAGAGTGTTACTAGACTGAGATAGTATTACTCAACTGAGAGAGTATTACTAAACTGAGAGAGTATTACTAAACTGAGAGAATATTTCTAAACGGTGAGAGTATTACTAAACTGAGAGAGTATTACTAACCCGAGAGCTATTACTAAACTGAGAGAGTATTACTAAACTGAGAGAGTGTTACTAGAATGAGATAGTATTACTCAACTGTGAGAGTGTTACTAAACTGAGAGAATATTACTCAACGGAGAGATTATTACTCAACTGAGAGAGTGTTACTAAACTAAGAGAGTATTACTAAACTGAGAGAGTATTACTAAACCAAGAGAGTATTACTAAACTGAGAGAATATTACTAAACTGAGAGAGTGTTACTAAACTGAGAGAGTGTTACTAGACTGAGAGAATATTACTAAAATGAGAGAATATTACTAAACTGAGAGAGTATTACTAAACGGGGGGAGTATTACTAAACCGAGAGAGTATTACTAAACTGAGGGAGTATTACTAAACCGAGAGAGTAATACTAACCTGAGAGAGTATTACTAAACTGTGAGAGTATTACTAAACTGAGAGAGTATTAGTAACCCGAGAGAGTATTACTAAACTGAGAGAGTATTACTAAACTGAGAGAGTGTTACTAGACTGAGATAGTATTACTCAACTGAGAGAGTATTACTAAACTGAGAGAGTGTTACTAGACTGAGAGAGTATTACTAAACTGAGAGAATATTACTAAACTGAGAGAATATTACTAAACTGAGAGAGTATTACTAAACTGAGGGAGTATTACTAAACCGAGAGAGTATTACTAACCTGAGAGAGTATTACTAAACTGAGAGAATATTACTAAACTGAGAGAGTATTACTAAACCAAGAGAGTATTACTAAACTGAGAGAATATTACTAAACTGAGAGAGTATTACTAAACTGAGAGAGCTGAGAGAATATTACTAAACTGAGAGAATATTACTAAACTGAGAGAGTATTACTAAACTGGGGGAGTATTACTAAACCGAGAGAGTATTACTAAACTGAGAGAATATTACTAAATGGTGAGAGTATTACTAAACTGAGAGAGTATTACTAACCCGAGAGAGTATTACTAAACTGAGAGAGTATTACTAAACTGAGAGAGTGTTACTAGACTGAGATAGTATTACTCAACTGAGAGAGTGTTACTAAACTGAGAGAATATTACTAAACTGATAGAATATTACTAAACTGAGAGAGCTGAGAGAATATTACTAAACTGAGAGAATATTACTAAACTGAGAGAGTATTACTAAACTGGGGGAGTATTACTAAACCGAGAGAGTATTACTAACCTGAGAGAGTATTACTAAACTGAGAGAATATTACTAAACTGTGAGAGTATTACTAAACTGAGAGAGTATTACTAAACTGAGGGAGTGTTACTAGACTGAGATAGTATTACTCAACTGAGAGAGTATTACTAACCTGAGAGAGTGTTACTAGACTGAGAGAGTATAACTAAACTGAGAGAATATTACTAAACTGAGAGAGTTTTACTAAACTGAGGGAGTATTACTAAACCGAGAGAGTATTACTAAACTGAGAGAATATTACTAAACTGAGAGAGTATTACTAACCCGAGAGAGTATTACTAAACTGAGAGAGAATTACTAAACTGAGAGAGTGTTACTAGACTGAGATAGTATTACTCAACTGAGAGAGTATTACTAAACTGAGAGAGTATTACTAAACTGAGAGAATATTACTAAACGGTGAGAGTATTACTAAACTGAGAGAGTATTACTAACCCGAGAGCTATTACTAAACTGAGAGAGTATTACTAAACTGAGAGAGTGTTACTAGAATGAGATAGTATTACTCAACTGTGAGAGTGTTACTAAACTGAGAGAATATTACTCAACGGAGAGATTATTACTCAACTGAGAGAGTGTTACTAAACTAAGAGAGTATTACTAAACTGAGAGAGTATTACTAAACCAAGAGAGTATTACTAAACTGAGAGAATATTACTAAACTGAGAGAGTATTACTAAACTGAGAGAGCTGAGAGAATATTACTAAAATGAGAGAATATTACTAAACTGAGAGAATATTACTAAACTGAGAGAGTATTACTAAACTGAGAGAGCTGAGAGAATATTACTAAACTGAGAGAATATTACTAAACTGAGAGAGTATTACTAAACTGAGAGAGTGTTACTAAACTGAGAGAATATTACTCAACGGAGAGATTATTACTCAACTGAGAGAGTGTTACTAAACTAAGAGAGTATTACTAAACTGAGAGAGTATTACTAAACTGAGAGAGCTGAGAGAATATTACTAAACTGAGAGAATATTACTAAACTGAGAGAGTATTACTAAACTGAGGGAGTATTACTAAACCAAGAGAGTATTACTAAACTGAGAGAATATTACTAAACTGAGAGAGTATTACTAAACTGAGAGAGCTGAGAGAATATTACTAAACTGAGAGAATATTACTAAACTGAGAGAGTATTACTAAACTGGGGGAGTATTACTAAACCGAGAGAGTATTACTAACCTGAGAGAGTATTACTAAACTGAGAGAATATTACTAAACTGTGAGAGTATAACTAAACTGAGAGAGTATTACTAAACTGAGGGAGTGTTACTAGACTGAGATAGTATTACTCAACTGAGAGAGTATTACTAACCTGAGAGAGTGTTTCTAGACTGAGAGAGTATAACTAAACTGAGAGAATATTACTAAACTGAGAGAGTTTTACTAAACTGAGGGAGTATTACTAAACCGAGAGAGTATTACTAAACTGAGAGAATATTACTAAACTGAGAGAGTATTACTAACCCGAGAGAGTATTACTAAACTGAGAGAGAATTACTAAACTGAGAGAGTGTTACTAGACTGAGATAGTATTACTCAACTGAGAGAGTATTACTAAACTGAGAGAGTATTACTAAACTGAGAGAATATTTCTAAACGGTGAGAGTATTACTAAACTGAGAGAGTATTACTAACCCGAGAGCTATTACTAAACTGAGAGAGTATTACTAAACTGAGAGAGTGTTACTAGAATGAGATAGTATTACTCAACTGTGAGAGTGTTACTAAACTGAGAGAATATTACTCAACGGAGAGATTATTACTCAACTGAGAGAGTGTTACTAAACTAAGAGAGTATTACTAAACTGAGAGAGTATTACTAAACCAAGAGAGTATTACTAAACTGAGAGAATATTACTAAACTGAGAGAGTATTACTAAACTGAGAGAGCTGAGAGAATATTACTAAAATGAGAGAATATTACTAAACTGAGAGAGTATTACTAAACGGGGGGAGTATTACTAAACCGAGAGAGTATTACTAAACTGAGGGAGTATTACTAAACCGAGAGAGTAATACTAACCTGAGAGAGTATTACTAAACTGTGAGAGTATTACTAAACTGAGAGAGTATTAGTAACCCGAGAGAGTATTACTAAACTGAGAGAGTATTACTAAACTGAGAGAGTGTTACTAGACTGAGATAGTATTACTCAACTGAGAGAGTATTACTAAACTGAGAGAGTGTTACTAGACTGAGAGAGTATTACTAAACTGAGAGAATATTACTAAACTGAGAGAATATTACTAAACTGAGAGAGTATTACTAAACTGAGGGAGTATTACTAAACCGAGAGAGTATTACTCAACTGAGAGAGTGTTACTAAACTAAGAGAGTATTACTAAACTGAGAGAGTATTACTAAACCAAGAGAGTATTACTAAACTGAGAGAATATTACTAAACTGAGAGAGTATTACTAAACTGAGAGAGCTGAGAGAATATTACTAAACTGAGAGAATATTACTAAACTGAGAGAGTATTACTAAACTGGGGGAGTATTACTAAACCGAGAGAGTATTACCGAATATTAGAGAGTATTACTAAACTGAGAGAGTATTACTAACCCGAGAGAGTATTACTAAACTGAGAGAGTATTACTAAACTGAGAGAGTGTTACTAGACTGAGATAGTATTACTCAACTGAGAGAGTGTTACTAAACTGAGAGAATATTACTCAACGGAGAGATTATTACTCAACTGAGAGAGTGTTACTAAACTAAGAGAGTATTACTAAACTGAGAGAGTATTACTAAACTGAGAGAGCTGAGAGAATATTACTAAACTGAGAGAGTGTTACTAAACTAAGAGAGTATTACTAAACTGAGAGAGTATTACTAAACCAAGAGAGTATTACTAAACTGAGAGAATATTACTAAACTGAGAGAGTATTACTAAACTGAGAGAGCTGAGAGAATATTACTAAACTGAGAGAATATTACTAAACTGAGAGAGTATTACTAAACTGGGGGAGTATTACTAAACCGAGAGAGTATTACTAACCTGAGAGAGTATTACTAAACTGAGAGAATATTACTAAACTGTGAGAGTATTACTAAACTGAGAGAGTATTACTAAACTGAGGGAGTGTTACTAGACTGAGATAGTATTACTCAACTGAGAGAGTATTACTAAACTGAGAGAGTGTTACTAGACTGAGAGAGTATAACTAAACTGAGATAATATTACTAAACTGAGAGAGTATTACTAAACTGAGGGAGTATTACTAAACCGAGAGAGTATTACTAAACTGAGAGAATATTACTAAACTGAGAGAGTATTACTAAACTGAGAGAGTATTACTAACCCGAGAGAGTATTACTAAACTGAGAGAGTATTACTAAACTGAGAGAGTGTTACTAGACTGAGATAGTATTACTCAACTGAGAGAGTATTACTAAACTGAGAGAATATTACTAAACGGCGAGAGTATTACTAAACTGAGAGAGTATTACTAACCCGAGAGAGTATTACTAAACTGAGAGAGTATTACTAAACTGAGAGAGTGTTACTAGACTGAGATAGTATTACTCAACTGTGAGAGTGTTACTAAACTGAGAGAATATTACTCAACGGAGAGATTATTACTCAACTGAGAGAGTGTTACTAAACTAAGAGAGTTTTACTAAACTGAGAGAGTATTACTAAACCAAGAGAGTATTACTAAACTGAGAGAATATTACTAAACTGAGAGAGTATTACTAAACTGAGAGAGCTGAGAGAATATTACTAAACTGAGAGAATATTACTAAATTGAGAGAGTATTACTAAACGGGGGGAGTATTACTAAACCGAGAGAGTATTACTAAACTGAGGGAGTATTACTAAACCGAGAAGTAATACTAACCTGAGAGAGTATTACTAAACTGAGAGAATATTACTAAACTGTGAGAGTATTACTAAACTGAGAGAGTATTACTAACCCGAGAGAGTATTACTAAACTGAGAGAGTATTACTAAACTGAGAGAGTGTTACTAGACTGAGATAGTATTACTCAACTGAGAGAGTATTACTAAACTGAGAGAGTGTTACTAGACTGAGAGAGTATTACTAAACTGAGAGAATATTACTAAACTGAGAGAGTATTACTAAACTGAGAGAGCTGAGAGAATATTACTAAACTGAGAGAATATTACTAAACTGAGAGAGTATTACTAAACTGAGGGAGTATTACTAAACCAAGAGAGTATTACTAAACTGAGAGAATATTCTAAACTAAACTGAGAGAATATTACTAAACTGAGAGAATATTACTAAACTGAGAGAGTATTACTAAACTGGGGGAGTATTACTAAACCGAGAGAGTATTACTAACCTGAGAGAGTATTACTAAACTGAGAGAATATTACTAAACTGTGAGAGTATTACTAAACTGAGAGAGTATTACTAAACTGAGGGAGTGTTACTAGACTGAGATAGTAATACTCAACTGAGAGAGTATTACTAAACTGAGAGAGTGTTTCTAGACTGAGAGAGTATAACTAAACTGAGAGAATATTACTAAACTGAGAGAGTATTACTAAACTGAGGGAGTATTACTAAACCGAGAGAGTATTACTCAACTGAGAGAGTATTACTAAACTGAGAGAGTATTACTAAACTGAGAGAATATTACTAAACGGTGAGAGTATTACTAAACTGAGAGAGTATTACTAACCCGAGAGAGTATTACTAAACTGAGAGAGTATTACTAAACTGAGAGAGTGTTACTAGACTGAGATAGTATTACTCAACTGAGAGAGTATTACTAAACTGAGAGAGTGTTACTAGACTGAGAGAGTATTACTAAACTGAGAGAATATTACTAAACTGAGAGAGTATTACTAAACTGAGAGAGCTGAGAGAATATTACTAAACTGAGAGAATATTACTAAACTGAGAGAGTATTACTAAACTGAGGGAGTATTACTAAACCAAGAGAGTATTACTAAACTGAGAGAATATTACTGAACTGAGAGAATATTACTAAACTGAGAGAGCTGAGAGAATATTACTAAACTGAGAGAATATTACTAAACTGAGAGAGTATTACTAAACTGGGGGTATTACTAAACCGAGAGAGTATTACTAACCTGAGAGAGTATTACTAAACTGAGAGAATATTACTAAACTGAGGGAGTGTTACTATACTGAGATAGCATTACTCAACTGAGAGAGTATTACTAAACTGAGAGAGTGTTTCTAGACTGAGAGAGTATAACTAAACTGAGAGAATATTACTAAACTGAGAGAGTATTACTAAACTGAGGGAGTATTACTAAACCGAGAGAGTATTACTAAACTGAGAGAATATTACTAAACTGAGAGAGTAATACTAACCCGAGAGAGTATTACTAAACTGAGAGAGAATTACTAAACTGAGAGAGTGTTACTAGACTGAGATAGTATTACTCAACTGAGAGAGTATTACTAAACTGAGAGAGTGTTACTAGACTGAGAGAGTATTACTAAACTGAGAGAATATTACTAAACTGAGAGAGTATTACTAAACTGAGAGAGCTGAGAGAATATTACCAAACTGAGAGAATATTACTAAACTGAGAGAGTATTACTAAACTGAGAGAGTATTACTAAACTGGGGGAGAATTACTAAACCGAGAGAGTATTACTAACCTGAGAGAGTATTACTAAACTGAGAGAATATTATTAAACTGAGAGAGCTGAGAGAATATTACTAAACTGAGAGAATATTACTAAACTGAGAGAGTATTACTAAACTGGGGGAGTATTACTAAACCGAGAGAGTATTACTAACCTGAGATAGTATTACTAAACTGAGAGAATATTACTAAACTGTGAGAGTATTACTAAACTGAGAGAGTATTACTAAACTGAGGGAGTGTTACTAGACTGAGATAGTATTACTCAACTGAGAGAGTATTACTAAACTGAGAGAGTGTTTCTAGACTGAGAGAGTATAACTAAACTGAGAGAATATTACTAAACTGAGAGAGTATTACTAAACTGAGAGAATATTACTAAACTGTGAGAGTATTATTAAACTGAGAGAGTATTACTAACCCGAGAGAGTATTACTAAACTGAGAGAGTATTACTAAACTGAGAGGGTGTTACTAGACTGAGATATTATTACTCAACTGAGAGAGTATTACTAAACTGAGAGAGTGTTACTAGACTGAGAGAGTATTACTAAACTGAGAGAATATTACTAAACTGAGAGTGTATTACTAAACTGAGAGAGCTGAGAGAATATTACTAAACTGAGAGAATATTACTAAACTGAGAGAGTATTACTAAACTGTGAGAGTATTACTAAACCGAGAGAGTATTACTAACCTGAGAGAGTATTACTAAACTGAGAGAATATTACTAAACTGTGAGAGTATTACTAAACTGAGAGAGTATTACTAACCCGAGAGAGTATTACTAAACTGAGAAAGTATTACTAAACTGAGAGAGTGTTACTAGACTGAGATAGTATTACTCAATTGAGAGAGTATTACTAAACTGAGAGAGTGTTACTAGACTTAGCGAGTATAACTAAACTGAGAGAGCTGAGAGAATATTACTAAACTGAGAGAATATTACTAAACTGAGAGAGTATTACTAAACTGAGAGAGTGTTACTAAACTGAGAGAGTGTTACTAGACTGAGAGAGTATTACTAAACTGAGAGAGTGTTACTGAACTGAGAGAGTATTACTAAACTGAGAGAGCTGAGAGAGTATTACAAGACTGAGAGAGTATTACTAAACTGAGAGAGTTTTACTAAACTGAGAGAGTACTACTAACCCAAGAGAGTATTACTAAACTGAGAGAGTATTACTAAACAAAGAGAATATTACTAAACTGAGAGAGCTGAGAGAATATTACTAAACTGAGAGAGTATTACTAAACTGAGAGAATATTACTAAACTGAGAGAGTATTACTAAACTGAGAGAGTGTTACTAAACTGAGAGAAAATTACTCAACAGAGAGATTATTACTCAACTGAGAGAGTATTACTAAACTGAGAGAGTATTACTAAACTGAGAGAGTGTTGCTAGACTGAAATAGTATTACTAAACTGAGAGGATATAACTAAACTGAGACAGTTTTACTAAACTGAGACAGTTTTACTAAAATGAGAGAGTGTTACTAGACTGAGAGAGTATTACTAAACTGAGAGAATATTACTAAACTGAGAGAGTATTACTAAACTGAGACAATATTACTAAACTGAGAGAGTATTACTAAACTGAGAGAGTATTACTAAACTGAGAGAGTATTACTAAACTGAGAGAGTGTTACTAGACTGAGATAGTATTACTCAACTGAGAGAGTGTTACTAAACTGAGAGAATATTACTAAACTGAGAGAGTATTACTAAACTGAGAGAGCTGAGAGAATAATACTAAACTGAGAGAATATTACTAAACTGAGAGAGTATTACTAAACTGAGGGAGTATTACTAAACCAAGAGAGTATTACTAAACTGAGAGAATATTACTAAACTGAGAGAATATTACTAAACTGAGAGAGCTGAGAGAATATTACTAAACTGAGAGAATATTACTAAACTGAGAGAGTATTACTCAACTGAGAGAGCTGAGGGAATATTACTAAACTGAGAGAATATTACTCAACTGAGAGAGTATTACTAAACTGGGGGAGTATTACTAAACCGAGAGAGTATTACTAAACTGAGAGAATATTACTAAATGGTGAGAGTATTACTAAACTGAGAGAGTATTACTAACCCGAGAGAGTATTACTAAACTGAGAGAGTATTACTAAACTGAGAGAGTGTTACTAAACTGAGAGAATATTACTCAACGGAGAGATTATTACTCAACTGAGAGAGTGTTACTAAACTAAGAGAGTATTACTAAACTGAGAGAGTATTACTAAACTGAGAGAGTGTTACTAGACTGAGATAGTATTAATCAACTGAGAGAGTGTTACTAAACTGAGAGAATATTACTCAACGGAGAGATTATTACTCAACTGAGAGAGTGTTACTAAACTAAGAGAGTATTACTAAACTGAGAGAGTATTACTAAACTGAGAGAGCTGAGAGAATATTACTAAACTGAGAGAATATTACTAAACCAAGAGAGTATTACTAAACTGAGAGAATATTACTAAACTGAGAGAATATTACTAAACTGAGAGAGCTGAGAGAATATTACTAAACTGAGAGAATATTACTAAACTGAGAGAGTATTACTAAACTGGGGGAGTATTACTTAACCGAGAGAGTATTACTAACCTGAGAGAGTATTACTAAACTGAGAGAATATTACTAAACTGTGAGAGTTTTACTAAACTGAGAGAGTATTACTAAACTGAGGGAGTGTTACTAGACTGAGATAGTATTACTCAACTGAGAGAGTATTACTAAACTGAGAGAGTGTTTCTAGACTGAGAGAGTATAACTAAACTGAGAGAATATTACTAAACTGAGAGAGTATTACTAAACTGAGGGAGTATTACTAAACCGAGAGAGTATTACTAAACTGAGAGAATATTACTAAACTGAGAGAGTATTACTAAACTGAGAGAGTATTACTAAACTGAGAAAATATTACTAAACTGTGAGAGTATTACTAAACTGAGAGAGTATTACTAACCCGAGAGAGTATTACTAAACTGAGAGAGAATTACTAAACTGAGAGAGTGTTACTAGACTGAGATAGTTTACTCAACTGAGAGAGTATTACTAAACTGAGAGAGTATTACTAAACTGAGAGAATATTACTAAACGGTGAGAGTATTACTAAACTGAGAGAGTTATACTAACCCGAGAGCTATTACTAAACAGAGAGAGTATTACTAAACTGAGAAAGTGTTACTAGACTGAGATAGTATTACTCAACTGTGAGAGTGTTACTAAACTGAGAGAATATTACTCAACGGAGAGATTATTACTCAACTGCGAGAGTGTTACTAAACTAAGAGAGTATTACTAAACTGAGAGAGTATTAATAAACTGAGAGAGCTGAGAGAATATTACTAAACTGAGAGAATATTACTAAACTGAGAGAGTATTACTAAACGGGGGGAGTATTACTAAACCGAGATAGTATTACTAAACTGAGGGAGTATTACTAAACCGAGAGAGTAATACTAACCTGAGAGAGTATTACTAAACTGAGAGAATATTACTAAACTGTGAGAGTATTACTAAACTGAGAGAGTATTACTAAACTGAGGGAGTGTTACTAGACTGAGATAGTATTACTCAACTGAGAGAGTATTACTAAACTGAGAGAGTGTTTCTAGACTGAGAGAGTATAACTAAACTGAGATAATATTACTAAACTGAGAGAGTATTACTAAACTGAGGGAGTATTACTAAACCGAGAGAGTATTACTCAACTGAGAGAGTATTACTAAACTGAGAGAGTATTACTAAACTGAGAGAATATTACTAAACGGTGAGAGTATTACTAAACTGAGAGAGTATTACTAACCCGAGAGAGTATTACTAAACTGAGAGAGTATTACTAAACTGAGAGAGTGTTACTAGACTGAGATAGTATTACTCAACTGAGAGAGTATTACTAAACTGAGAGAGTGTTACTAGACTGAGAGAGTATTACTAAACTGAGAGAATATTACTAAACTGAGAGAGTATTACTAAACTGAGAGAGCTGAGAGAATATTACTAAACTGAGAGAATATTACTAAACTGAGAGAGTATTACTAAACTGAGGGAGTATTACTAAACCAAGAGAGTATTACTAAACTGAGAGAATATTACTGAACTGAGAGAATATTACTAAACTGAGAGAATATTACTGAACTGAGAGAGTATTACTAAACTGAGAGAGTATTACTAACCTGAGAGAGTGTTACTAAACTGAGAGAATATTACTAAACTGAGAGAGTATTACTAAACTGAGAGAGTGTTACTAGACTGAGATAGTATTACTCAACTGAGAGAGTATTACTAAACTGAGAGAGTGTTACTAGACTGAGAGAGTATTACTAAACTGAGAGAGCTGAGAGAATATTACTAAACTGAGAGAATATTACTAAACTGAGAGAGTATTACTAAACTGGGGGAGTATTACTAAACCGAGAGAGTATTACTAACCTGAGAGAGTATTACTAAACTGAGAGAATATTACTAAACTGAGGGAGTGTTACTATACTGAGATAGTATTACTCAACTGAGAGAGTATTACTAAACTGAGAGAGTGTTTCTAGACTGAGAGAGTATAACTAAACTGAGAGAATATTACTAAACTGAGAGAGTATTACTAAACTGAGGGAGTATTACTAAACCGAGAGAGTATTACTAAACTGAGAGAATATTACTAAACTGAGAGAGTATTACTAACCCGAGAGAGTATTACTAAACTGAGAGAGAATTACTAAACTGAGAGAGTGTTACTAGACTGAGATAGTATTACTCAACTGAGAGAGTATTACTAAACTGAGAGAGTGTTACTAGACTGAGAGAGTATTACTAAACTGAGAGAATATTACTAAACTGAGAGAGTATTACTAAACTGAGAGAGCTGAGAGAATATTACCAAACTGAGAGAATATTACTAAACTGAGAGAGTATTACTAAACTGAGAGAATATTACTAAACTGAGGGAGTATTACTAAACCGAGAGAGTATTACTAATCTGAGAGAGTATTACTAAACTGAGAGAATATTACTAAACTGAGAGAGTATTACTAAACTGAGAGAGTATTACTAACCTGATAGAGTATTACTAAACTGAGAGAGTATTACTAAACTGAGAGGGTGTTACTAGACTGAGATATTATTACTCAACTGAGAGAGTATTACTAAACTGAGAGAGTGTTACTAGACTGAGAGAGTATTACTAAACTGAGAGAATATTACTAAACTGAGAGTGTATTACTAAACTGAGAGAGCTGAGAGAATATTACTAAACTGAGAGAATATTACTAAACTGAGAGAGTATTACTAAACTGTGTGAGTATTACTAAACCGAGAGAGTATTACTAACCTGAGAGAGTATTACTAAACTGAGAGAATATTACTAAACTGTGAGAGTATTACTAAACTGAGAGAGTATTACTAACCCGAGAGAGTATTACTAAACTGAGAAAGTATTACTAAACTGAGAGAGTGTTACTAGACTGACATAGTATTACTCAATTGAGAGAGTATTACTAAACTGAGAGAGTGTTACTAGACTTAGCGAGTATAACTAAACTGAGAGAGCTGAGAGAATATTACTAAACTGAGAGAATATTACTAAACTGAGAGAGTATTACTAAACTGAGAGTGTTACTAAACTGAGAGAGTGTTACTAGACTGAGAGAGTATTACTAAACTGAGAGAGTGTTACTAAACTGAGAGAGTATTACTAAACTGAGAGAGCTGAGAGAGTATTACAAGACTGAGAGAGTATTACTAAACTGAGAGAGTTTTACTAAACTGAGAGAGTACTACTAACCCAAGAGAGTATTACTAAACTGAGAGAGTATTACTAAACAAAGAGAATATTACTAAACTGAGAGAGCTGAGAGAATATTACTAAACTGAGAGAGTATTACTAAACTGAGAGAATATTACTAAACTGAGAGAGTATTACTAAACTGAGAGAGTGTTACTAAACTGAGAGAAAATTACTCAACGGAGAGATTATTACTCAACTGAGAGAGTATTACTAAACTGAGAGAGTATTACTAAACTGAGAGAGTGTTGCTAGACTGAAATAGTATTACTAAACTGAGAGGATATAACTAAACTGAGACAGTTTTACTAAACTGAGACAGTTTTACTAAACTGAGAGAGTGTTACTAGACTGAGAGAGTATTACTAAACTGAGAGAATATTACTAAACTGAGAGAGTATTACTAAACTGAGACAATATTACTCAACTGAGAGAGTGTTACTAAACTAAGAGAGTATTACTAAACTGAGAGAGTATTACTAAACTGAGAGAGTGTTACTAGACTGAGATAGTATTACTCAACTGAGAGAGTGTTACTAAACTGAGAGAATATTACTAAACTGAGAGAGTATTACTAAACTGAGAGAGCTGAGAGAATAATACTAAACTGAGAGAATATTACTAAACTGAGAGAGTATTACTAAACTGAGGGAGTATTACTAAACCAAGAGAGTATTACTAAACTGAGAGAATATTACTAAACTGAGAGAATATTACTAAACTGAGAGAGCTGAGAGAATATTACTAAACTGAGAGAATATTACTAAACTGAGAGAGTATTACTAAACTGAGAGAGCTGAGGGAATATTACTAAACTGAGAGAATATTACTCAACTGAGAGAGTATTACTAAACTGGGGGAGTATTACTAAACCGAGAGAGTATTACTAAACTGAGAGAATATTACTAAATGGTGAGAGTATTACTAAACTGAGAGAGTATTACTAACCCGAGAGAGTATTACTAAACTGAGAGAGTATTACTAAACTGAGAGAGTGTTACTAAACTGAGAGAATATTACTCAACGGAGAGATTATTACTCAACTGAGAGAGTATTACTAAACTAAGAGAGTATTACTAAACTGAGAGAGTATTACTAAACTGAGAGAGCTGAGAGAATATTACTAAACTGAGAGAATATTACTAAACTGAGAGAGTATTACTAAACTGAGGGAGTATTACTAAACCAAGAGAGTATTACTAAACTGAGAGAATATTACTAAACTGAGAGAATATTACTAAACTGAGAGAGCTGAGAGAATATTACTAAACTGAGAGAATATTACTAAACTGAGAGAGTATTACTAAACTGGGGGAGTATTACTAAACCGAGAGAGTATTACTAACCTGAGAGAGTATTACTAAACTGAGAGAATATTACTAAACTGTGAGAGTATTACTAAACTGAGAGAGTATTACTAAACTGAGGGAGTGTTACTAGACTGAGATAGTATTACTCAACTGAGAGAGTATTACTAAACTGAGAGAGTGTTTCTAGACTGAGAGAGTATAACTAAACTGAGAGAATATTACTAAACTGAGAGAGTATTACTAAACTGAGGGAGTATTACTAAACCGAGAGAGTATTACTAAACTGAGAGAATTTTACTAAACTGAGAGAGTATTACTAAACTGAGAGAGTATTACTAAACTGAGAAAATATTAGTAAACTGTGAGAGTATTACTAAACTGAGAGAGTATTTACTAACCCGAGAGAGTATTACTAAACTGAGAGAGTATTACTAAACTGAGAGAGTGTTACTAGACTGAGATAGTATTACTCAACTGAGAGAGTATTACTAAACTGAGAGAGTATTACTAAACTGAGAGAATATTACTAAACGGTGAGAGTATTACTAAACTGAGAGAGTATACTAACCCGAGAGCTATTACTAAACTGAGAGAGTATTACTAAACTGAGAAAGTGTTACTAGACTGAGAGAGTATTACTAAACTGAGAGAATATTACTAAACGGTGAGAGTATTACTAAACTGAGAGAGTATTACTAACCCGAGAGAGTATTACTAAACTGAGAGAGTATTACTAAACTGAGAGAGTGTTACTAGACTGAGATAGTATTACTCAACTGAGAGAGTATTACTAAACTGAGAGAGTGTTACTAGACTGAGAGAGTATTACTAAACTGAGAGAATATTACTAAACTGAGAGAGTATTACTAAACTGAGAGAGCTGAGAGAATATTACTAAACTGAGAGAATATTACTAAACTGAGAGAGTATTACTAAACTGAGGGAGTATTACTAAACCGAGAGAGTATTACTAAACTGAGAGAATATTACTGAACTGAGAGAATATTACTAAACTGAGAGAGCTGAGAGAATATTACTAAACTGAGAGAATATTACTAAACGGTGAGAGTATTACTAAACTGAGAGAGTATTACTAACCCGAGAGAGTATTACTAAACTGAGAGAGTATTACTAAACTGAGAGAGTGTTACTAGACTGAGATAGTATTACTCAACTGAGAGAGTATTACTAAACTGAGAGAGTGTTACTAGACTGAGAGAGTATTACTAAACTGAGAGAGCTGAGAGAATATTACTAAACTGAGAGAATATTACTAAACTGAGAGAGTATTACTAAACTGGGGGAGTATTACTAAACCGAGAGAGTATTACTAACCTGAGAGAGTATTACTAAACTGAGAGAATATTACTAAACTGAGGGAGTGTTACTATACTGAGATAGTATTACTCAACTGAGAGAGTATTACTAAACTGAGAGAGTGTTTCTAGACTGAGAGAGTATAACTAAACTGAGAGAATATTACTAAACTGAGAGAGTATTACTAAACTGAGGGAGTATTACTAAACCGAGAGAGTATTACTAAACTGAGAGAATATTACTAAACTGAGAGAGTATTACTAACCCGAGAGAGTATTACTAAACTGAGAGAGAATTACTAAACTGAGAGAGTGTTACTAGACTGAGATAGTATTACTCAACTGAGAGAGTATTACTAAACTGAGAGAGTGTTACTAGACTGAGAGAGTATTACTAAACTGAGAGAATATTACTAAACTGAGAGAGTATTACTAAACTGAGAGAGCTGAGAGAATATTACCAAACTGAGAGAATATTACTAAACTGAGAGAGTATTACTAAACTGAGAGAGTATTACTAAACTGGGGGAGTATTACTAAACCGAGAGAGTATTACTAACCTGAGAGAGTATTACTAAACTGAGAGAGTATTACTAAACTGAGAGAGTATTACTAAACTGAGAGAGTATTACTAACCTGATAGAGTATTACTAAACTGAGAGAGTATTACTAAACTGAGAGGGTGTTACTAGACTGAGATATTATTACTCAACTGAGAGAGTATTACTAAACTGAGAGAGTGTTACTAGACTGAGAGAGTATTACTAAACTGAGAGAATATTACTAAACTGAGAGTGTATTACTAAACTGAGAGAGCTGAGAGAATATTACTAAACTGAGAGAATATTACTAAACTGAGAGAGTATTACTAAACTGTGTGAGTATTACTAAACCGAGAGAGTATTACTAACCTGAGAGAGTATTACTAAACTGAGAGAATATTACTAAACTGTGAGAGTATTACTAAACTGAGAGAGTATTACTAACCCGAGAGAGTATTACTAAACTGAGAAAGTATTACTAAACTGAGAGAGTGTTACTAGACTGAGATAGTATTACTCAATTGAGAGAGTATTACTAAACTGAGAGAGTGTTACTAGACTTAGCGAGTATAACTAAACTGAGAGAGCTGAGAGAATATTACTAAACTGAGAGAATATTACTAAACTGAGAGAGTATTACTAAACTGAGAGTGTTACTAAACTGAGAGAGTGTTACTAGACTGAGAGAGTATTACTAAACTGAGAGAGTATTACTAAACTGAGAGAGTATTACTAAACTGAGAGAGCTGAGAGAGTATTACTAAACTGAGAGAGTATTACTAAACTGAGAGAGTATTACTAAACTGAGAGAGTACTACTAACCCAAGAGAGTATTACTAAACTGAGAGAGTATTACTAAACAAAGAGAATATTACTAAACTGAGAGAGCTGAGAGAATATTACTAAACTGAGAGAGTATTACTAAACTGAGAGAATATTACTAAACTGAGAAAGTATTACTAAACTGAGAGAGTATTACTAAACTGAGAGAAAATTACTCAACGGAGAGATTATTACTCAACTGAGAGAGTATTACTAAACTGAGAGAGTATTACTAAACTGAGAGAGTGTTGCTAGACTGAAATAGTATTACTAAACTGAGAGGATATAACACTAAACTGAGACAGTTTTACTAAACTGAGAGAGTGTTACTAGACTGAGAGAGTATTACTAAACTGAGAGAATATTACTAAACTGAGAGAGTATTACTAAACTGAGACAATATTACTCAACTGAGAGAGTGTTACTAAACTAAGAGAGTATTACTAAACTGAGAGAGTATTACTAAACTGAGAGAGTGTTACTAGACTGAGATAGTATTACTCAACTGAGAGAGTGTTACTAAACTGAGAGAATATTACTAAACTGAGAGAGTATTACTAAACTGAGAGAGCTGAGAGAATAATACTAAACTGAGAGAATATTACTAAACTGAGAGAGTATTACTAAACTGAGGGAGTATTACTAAACCAAGAGAGTATTACTAAACTGAGAGAATATTACTAAACTGAGAGAATATTACTAAACTGAGAGAGCTGAGAGAATATTACTAAACTGAGAGAATATTACTAAACTGAGAGAGTATTACTAAACTGAGAGAGCTGAGGGAATATTACTAAACTGAGAGAATATTACTCAACTGAGAGAGTATTACTAAACTGGGGGAGTATTACTAAACCGAGAGAGTATTACTAAACTGAGAGAATATTACTAAATGGTGAGAGTATTACTAAACTGAGAGAGTATTACTAACCCGAGAGAGTATTACTAAACTGAGAGAGTATTACTAAACTGAGAGAGTGTTACTAAACTGAGAGAATATTACTCAACGGAGAGATTATTACTCAACTGAGAGAGTATTACTAAACTAAGAGAGTATTACTAAACTGAGAGAGTATTACTAAACTGAGAGAGCTGAGAGAATATTACTAAACTGAGAGAATATTACTAAACTGAGAGAGTATTACTAAACTGAGGGAGTATTACTAAACCAAGAGAGTATTACTAAACTGAGAGAATATTACTAAACTGAGAGAATATTACTAAACTGAGAGAGCTGAGAGAATATTACTAAACTGAGAGAATATTACTAAACTGAGAGAGTATTACTAAACTGGGGGAGTATTACTAAACCGAGAGAGTATTACTAACCTGAGAGAGTATTACTAAACTGAGAGAATATTACTAAACTGTGAGAGTATTACTAAACTGAGAGAGTATTACTAAACTGAGGGAGTGTTACTAGACTGAGATAGTATTACTCAACTGAGAGAGTATTACTAAACTGAGAGAGTGTTACTAGACTGAGAGAGTATAACTAAACTGAGAGAATATTACTAAACTGAGAGAGTATTACTAAACTGAGGGAGTATTACTAAACCGAGAGAGTATTACTAAACTGAGAGAATTTTACTAAACTGAGAGAGTATTACTAAACTGAGAGAGTATTACTAAACTGAGAAAATATTAGTAAACTGTGAGAGTATTACTAAACTGAGAGAGTATTTACTAACCCGAGAGAGTATTACTAAACTGAGAGAGAATTACTAAACTGAGAGAGTGTTACTAGACTGAGATAGTATTACTCAACTGAGAGAGTATTACTAAACTGAGAGAGTATTACTAAACTGAGAGAATATTACTAAACGGTGAGAGTATTACTAAACTGAGAGAGTTATACTAACCCGAGAGCTATTACTAAACTGAGAGAGTATTACTAAACTGAGAAAGTGTTACTAGACTGAGATAGTATTACTCAACTGTGAGAGTGTTACTAAACTGAGAGAATATTACTCAACGGAGAGAATATTACTAAACTGAGAGAGCTGAGAGAATATTACTAAACTGAGAGAATATTACTAAACTGAGAGAGTATTACTAAACTGGGGGAGTATTACTAAACCGAGAGAGTATTACTAACCTGAGAGAGTATTACTAAACTGAGAGAATATTACTAAACTGTGAGAGTATTACTAAACTGAGAGAGTATTACTAAACTGAGGGAGTGTTACTAGACTGAGATAGTATTACTCAACTGAGAGAGTATTACTAAACTGAGAGAGTGTTTCTAGACTGAGAGAGTATAACTAAACTGAGAGAATATTACTAAACTGAGAGAGTATTACTAAACTGAGGGAGTATTACTAAACCGAGAGAGTATTACTAAACTGAGAGAATTTTACTAAACTGAGAGAGTATTACTAAACTGAGAGAGTATTACTAAACTGAGAGAATATTACTAAACTGTGAGAGTATTACTAAACTGAGAGAGTATTTACTAACCCGAGAGAGTATTACTAAACTGAGAGAGAATTACTAAACTGAGAGAGTGTTACTAGACTGAGATAGTATTACTCAACTGAGAGAGTATTACTAAACTGAGAGAGTATTACTAAACTGAGAGAATATTACTAAACGGTGAGAGTATTACTAAACTGAGAGAGTTATACTAACCCGAGAGCTATTACTAAACTGAGAGAGTATTACTAAACTGAGAAAGTGTTACTAGACTGAGATAGTATTACTCAACTGTGAGAGTGTTACTAAACTGAGAGAATATTACTCAACGGAGAGATTATTACTCAACTGCGAGAGTGTTACTAAACTAAGAGAGTATTACTAAACTGAGAGAGTATTAATAAACTGAGAGAGCTGATAGAATATTACTAAACTGAGAGAATATTACTAAACTGAGAGAGTATTACTAAACGGGGGGAGTATTACTAAACCGAGATAGTATTACTAAACTGAGGGAGTATTACTAAACCGAGAGAGTAATACTAACCTGAGAGAGTATTACTAAACTGAGAGAATATTACTAAACTGTGAGAGTATTACTAAACTGAGAGAGTATTACTAACCCGAGAGAGTATTACTAAACTGAGAGAGTATTACTAAACTGAGAGAGTGTTACTAGACTGAGATAGTATTACTCAACTGAGAGAGTATTACTAAACTGAGAGAGTATTACTAAACTGAGAGAGTATTACTAAACTGAGAGAATATTACTAAACTGAGAGAGTATTACTAAACTGAGAGAGCTTAGAGAATATTACTAAACTGAGAGAATATTACTAAACTGAGAGAGTATTACTAAACTGAGAGAGTGTTACTAAACTGAGAGAATATTACTCAACGGAGAGATTATTACTCAACTGAGAGAGTGTTACTAAACTAAGAGAGTATTACTAAACTGAGAGAGTATTACTAAACTGAGAGAGCTGAGAGAATATTACTAAACTGAGAGAATATTACTAAACTGAGAGAGTATTACTAAACTGAGGGAGTATTACTAAACTGAGGGAGTATTACTAAACCAAGAGAGTATTACTAAACTGAGAGAATATTACTAAACTGAGAGAGTATTACTAAACTGAGAGAGCTGAGAGAATATTACTAAACTGAGAGAATATTACTAAACTGAGAGAATATTACTAAACTGGGGGAGTATTACTAAACCGAGAGAGTATTACTAACCTGAGAGAGTATTACTAAACTGAGAGAATATTACTAAACTGTGAGAGTATTACTAAACTGAGAGAGTATTACTAAACTGAGGGAGTGTTACTAGACTGAGATAGTATTACTCAACTGAGAGAGTATTACTAAACTGAGAGAGTGTTTCTAGACTGAGAGAGTATAACTAAACTGAGAGAATATTACTAAACTGAGAGAGTATTACTAAACTGAGGGAGTATTACTAAACCGAGAGAGTATTACTAAACTGAGAGAATATTACTAAACTGAGAGAGTATTACTAACCCGAGAGAGTATTACTAAACTGAGAGAGAATTACTAAACTGAGAGAGTGTTACTAGACTGAGATAGTATTACTCAACTGAGAGAGTATTACTAAACTGAGAGAGTATTACTAAACTGAGAGAATATTACTAAACGGTGAGAGTATTACTAAACTGAGAGAGTATTACTAACCCGAGAGCTATTACTAAACTGAGAGAGTATTACTAATCTGAGAGAGTGTTACTAGACTGAGATGGTATTACTCAACTGAGAGAGTGTTACTAAACTGAGAGAATATTACTCAACGGAGAGATTATTACTCAACTGAGAGAGTGTTACTAAACTAAGAGAGTATTACTAAACTGAGAGAGTATTACTAAACCAAGAGAATATTACTAAACTGAGAGAATATTACTAAACTGAGAGAGTATTACTAAACTGAGAGAGCTGAGAGAATATTACTAAACTGAGGGAGTATTACTAAACCGAGAGAGTAATACTAACCTGAGAGAGTATTACTAAAATGAGAGAATATTACTAAACTGTGAGAGTATTACTAAACTGAGAGAGTATTACTAACCCGAGAGAGTATTACTAAACTGAGAGAGTATTACTAAACTGAGAGAGTGTTACTAGACTGAGATAGTATTACTCAACTGAGAGAGTATTACTAAACTGAGAGAGTGTTACTAGACTGAGAGAGTATTACTAAACTGAGAGAATATTACTAAACTGAGAGAGTATTACTAAACTGAGAGAGCTGAGAGAATATTACTAAACTGAGAGAATATTACTAAACTGAGAGAGTATTACTAAACTGAGAGAGTGTTACTAAACTGAGAGAATATTACTCAACGGAGAGATTATTACTCAACTGAGAGAGTGTTACTAAACTAAGAGAGTATTACTAAACTGAGAGAGTATTACTAAACTGAGAGAGCTGAGAGAATATTACTAAACTGAGAGAATATTACTAAACTGAGAGAGTATTACTAAACTGAGGGAGTATTACTAAACCAAGAGAGTATTACTAAACTGAGAGAATATTACTAAACTGAGAGAATATTACTAAACTGAGAGAGCTGAGAGAATATTACTAAACTGAGAGAATATTACTAAACTGAGAGAGCTGAGAGAATATTACTAAACTGAGAGAATATTACTAAACTGAGAGAGTATTACTAAACTGAGAGAGTGTTACTAAACTGAGAGAATATTACTCAACGGAGAGATTATTACTCAACTGAGAGAGTGTTACTAAACTAAGAGAGTATTACTAAACTGAGAGAGTATTACTAAACTGAGAGAGCTGAGAGAATATTACTAAACTGAGAGAATATTACTAAACTGAGAGAGTATTACTAAACTGAGGGAGTATTACTAAACCAAGAGAGTATTACTAAACTGAGAGAATATTACTAAACTGAGAGAATATTACTAAACTGAGAGAGCTGAGAGAATATTACTAAACTGAGAGAATATTACTAAACTGAGAGAGTATTACTAAACTGGGGGAGTATTACTAAACCGAGAGAGTATTACTAACCTGAGAGAGTATTACTAAACTGAGAGAATATTACTAAACTGTGAGAGTATTACTAAACTGAGAGAGTATTACTAAACTGAGGGAGTGTTACTAGACTGAGATAGTATTACTCAACTGAGAGAGTATTACTAAACTGAGAGAGTGTTTCTAGACTGAGAGAGTATAACTAAACTGAGAGAATATTACTAAACTGAGAGAGTATTACTAAACTGAGGGAGTATTACTAAACCGAGAGAGTATTACTAAACTGAGAGAATATTACTAAACTGAGAGAGTATTACTAACCCGAGAGAGTATTACTAAACTGAGAGAATATTACTAAACTGTGAGAGTATTACTAAACTGAGAGAGTATTACTAACCCGAGAGAGTATTACTAAACTGACAGAGTATTACTAAACTGAGAGAGTGTTACTAGACTGAGATAGTATTACTCAACTGAGAGAGTATTACTAAACTGAGAGAGTGTTACTAGACTGAGAGAGTATTACTAAACTGAGAGAATATTACTAAACTGAGAGAGTATTACTAAACTGAGAGAGCTGAGAGAATATTACTGAACTGAGAGAATATTACTAAACTGAGAGAGTATTACTAAACTGAGAGAGTGTTACTAAACTGAGAGAATATTACTCAACGGAGAGATTATTACTCAACTGAGAGAGTGTTACTAAACTAAGAGAGTATTACTAAACTGAGAGAGCTGAGAGAATATTACTAAACTGAGAGAGTATTACTAAACTGAGAGAGTGTTACTAAACTGAGAGAATATTACTCAACGGAGAGATTATTACTAAACTGAGAGAATATTACTAAACTGTGTGAGTATTACTAAACTGAGAGAGTATTACTAAATTGAGGGAGTGCTACTAGACTGAGATAGTATTACTCAACTGAGAGAGTATTACTAAACTGAGAGAGTGTTTCTCGACTGAGAGAGTATAACTAAACTGAGAGAATATTACTAAACTGAGAGAGTATTACTAAACTGAGGGAGTATTACTAAACCGAGAGAGTATTACTAAACTGAGAGAATATTACTAAACTGAGAGAGTATTACTAACCCGAGAGAGTATTACTAAACTGAGAGAGATATTACTAAACTGAGAGAGTGTTACTAGACTGAGATAGTATTACTCAACTGAGAGAGTATTACTAAACTGAGAGAGTATTACTAAACTGAGAGAATATTACTAAACGGTGAGAGTATTACTAAACTGAGAGAGTATTACTAACCCGAGAGCTATTACTAAACTGAGAGAGTATTACTAAACTGAGAGAGTGTTACTAGACTGAGATAGTATTACTCAACTGTGAGAGTGTTACTAAACTGAGAGAATATTACTCAACGGAGAGATTATTACTCAACTGAGAGAGTGTTACTAAACTAAGAGAGTATTACTAAACTGAGAGAGTATTACTAAACCAAGAGAATATTACTAAACTGAGAGAATATTACTAAACTGAGAGAGTATTACTAAACGGGGGGAGTATTACTAAACCGAGAGAGTATTACTAAACTGAGGGAGTATTACTAAACCGAGAGAGTAATACTAACCTGAGAGAGTATTACTAAACTGAGAGAATATTACTAAACTGTGAGAGTATTACTAAACTGAGAGAGTATTACTAACCCGAGAGAGTATTACTAAACTGAGAGAGTATTACTAAACTGAGAGAGTGTTACTAGACTGAGATAGTATTACTCAACTGAGAGAGTATTACTAACCCGAGAGAGTATTACTAAACTGAGAGAGTATTACTAAACTGAGAGAGTATTACTAAACTGAGAGAGTATTACTAAACTGAGAGAGTATTACTAAACTGAGAGAGTGTTACTAGACTGAGATAGTATTACTCAACTGTGAGAGTGTTACTAAACTGAGAGAATATTACTCAACGGAGAGATTATTACTCAACTGAGAGAGTGTTACTAAACTAAGAGAGTATTACTAAACTGAGAGAGTATTACTAAACCAAGAGAATATTACTAAACTGAGAGAGTATTACTAAACTGAGAGAGTATTACTAAACTGAGAGAATATTACTAAACGGTGAGAGTATTACTAAACTGAGAGAGTATTACTAACCCGAGAGCTATTACTAAACTGAGAGAGTATTACTAAACTGAGAGAGTGTTACTAGACTGAGATAGTATTACTCAACTGTGAGAGTGTTACTAAACTGAGAGAATATTACTCAACGGAGAGATTATTACTCAACTGAGAGAGTGTTACTAAACTAAGAGAGTATTACTAAACTGAGAGAGTATTACTAAACCAAGAGAATATTACTAAACTGAGAGAATATTACTAAACTGAGAGAGTATTACTAAACTGAGAGAATATTACTAAACTGAGAGAATATTACTAAACTGAGAGAGTATTACTAAACGGGGGGAGTATTACTAAACCGAGAGAGTATTACTAAACTGAGGGAGTATTACTAAACCGAGAGAGTAATACTAACCTGAGAGAGTATTACTAAACTGAGAGAATATTACTAAACTGTGAGAGTATTACTAAACTGAGAGAGTATTACTAACCCGAGAGAGTATTACTAAACTGAGAGAGTATTACTAAACTGAGAGAGTGTTACTAGACTGAGATAGTATTACTCAACTGAGAGAGTATTACTAAACTGAGAGAGTGTTACTAGACTGAGAGAGTATTACTAAACTGAGAGAATATTACTAAACTGAGAGAGTATTACTAAACTGAGAGAGCTGAGAGAATATTACTAAACTGAGAGAATATTACTAAACTGAGAGAGTATTACTAAACTGAGAGAGTGTTACTAAACTGAGAGAATATTACTCAACTGAGAGATTATTACTCAACTGAGAGAGTGTTACTAAACTAAGAGAGTATTACTAAACTGAGAGAGTATTACTAAACTGAGAGAGCTGAGAGAATATTACTAAACTGAGAGAATATTACTAAACTGAGAGAGTATTACTAAACTGAGGGAGTATTACTAAACCAAGAGAGTATTACTAAACTGAGAGAATATTACTAAACTGAGAGAATATTACTAAACTGAGAAGGCTGAGAGAATATTACTAAACTGAGAGAATATTACTAAACTGAGAGAGTATTACTAAACTGGGGGAGTATTACTAAACCGAGAGAGTATTACTAACCTGAGAGAGTATTACTAAACTGAGAGAGTATTACTAAACTGAGGGAGTGTTACTAGACTGAGATAGTATTACTCAACTGAGAGAGTATTACTAAACTGAGAGAGTGTTTCTAGACTGAGAGAGTATAACTAAACTGAGAGAATATTACTAAACTGAGAGAGTATTACTAAACTGAGGGAGTATTACTAAACCGAGAGAGTATTACTAAACTGAGAGAATATTACTAAACTGTGAGAGTATTACTAAACTGAGAGAGTATTACTAACCCGAGAGAGTATTACTAAACCGAGAGAGTAATACTAACCTGAGAGAGTATTACTAAACTGAGAGAATATTACTAAACTGTGAGAGTATTACTAAACTGAGAGAGTATTACTAACCCGAGAGAGTATTACTAAACTGAGAGAGTATTACTAAACTGAGAGAGTGTTACTAGACTGAGATAGTATTACTCAACTGAGAGAGTATTACTAAACTGAGAGAGTGTTACTAGACTGAGAGAGTATTACTAAACTGAGAGAATATTACTAAACTGAGAGAGTATTACTAAACTGAGAGAGCTGAGAGAATATTACTAAACTGAGAGAATATTACTAAACTGAGAGAGTATTACTAAACTGAGAGAGTGTTACTAAACTGAGAGAATATTACTCAACGGAGAGATTATTACTCAACTGAGATAATATTACTCAACGGAGAGATTATTACTCAACTGAGAGAGTGTTACTAAACTAAGAGAGTATTACTAAACTGAGAGAGTATTACTAAACTGAGAGAGCTGAGAGAATATTACTAAACTGAGAGAATATTACTAAACTGAGAGAGTATTACTAAACTGAGGGAGTATTACTAAACCAAGAGAGTATTACTAAACTGAGAGAATATTACTAAACTGAGAGAATATTACTAAACTGAGAGAGCTGAGAGAATATTACTAAACTGAGAGAATATTACTAAACTGAGAGAGTATTACTAAACTGGGGGAGTATTACTAAACCGAGAGAGTATTACTAACCTGAGAGAGTATTACTAAACTGAGAGAATATTACTAAACTGTGAGAGTATTACTAAACTGAGAGAGTATTACTAAATTGAGGGAGTGCTACTAGACTGAGATAGTATTACTCAACTGAGAGAGTATTACTAAACTGAGAGAGTGTTTCTCGACTGAGAGAGTATAACTAAACTGAGAGAATATTACTAAACTGAGAGAGTATTACTAAACTGAGGGAGTATTACTAAACCGAGAGAGTATTACTAAACTGAGAGAATATTACTAAACTGAGAGAGTATTACTAACCCGAGAGAGTATTACTAAACTGAGAGAGAATTACTAAACTGAGAGAGTGTTACTAGACTGAGATAGTATTACTCAACTGAGAGAGTATTACTAAACTGAGAGAGTATTACTAAACTGAGAGAATATTACTAAACGGTGAGAGTATTACTAAACTGAGAGAGTATTACTAACCCGAGAGCTATTACTAAACTGAGAGAGTATTACTAAACTGAGAGAGTGTTACTAGACTGAGATAGTATTACTCAACTGTGAGAGTGTTACTAAACTGAGAGAATATTACTCAACGGAGAGATTATTACTCAACTGAGAGAGTGTTACTAAACTAAGAGAGTATTACTAAACTGAGAGAGTATTACTAAACCAAGAGAATATTACTAAACTGAGAGAATATTACTAAACTGAGAGAGTATTACTAAACTGAGAGAGCTGAGAGAATATTACTAAACTGAGAGAATATTACTAAACTGAGAGAGTATTACTAAACGGGGGGAGTATTACTAAACCGAGAGAGTATTACTAAACTGAGGGAGTATTACTAAACCGAGAGAGTAATACTAACCTGAGAGAGTATTACTAAACTGAGAGAATATTACTAAACTGTGAGAGTATTACTAAACTGAGAGAGTATTACTAACCCGAGAGAGTATTACTAAACTGAGAGAGTATTACTAAACTGAGAGAGTGTTACTAGACTGAGATAGTATTACTCAACTGAGAGAGTATTACTAAACTGAGAGAGTGTTACTAGACTGAGAGAGTATTACTAAACTGAGAGAATATTACTAAACTGAGAGAGTATTACTAAACTGAGAGAGCTGAGAGAATATTACTAAACTGAGAGAATATTACTAAACTGAGAGAGTATTACTAAACTGAGAGAGTGTTACTAAACTGAGAGAATATTACTCAACGGAGAGATTATTACTCAACTGAGAGAGTGTTACTAAACTAAGAGAGTATTACTAAACTGAGAGAGTATTACTAAACTGAGAGAGCTGAGAGAATATTACTAAACTGAGAGAATATTACTAAACTGAGAGAGTATTACTAAACTGAGGGAGTATTACTAAACCAAGAGAGTATTACTAAACTGAGAGAATATTACTAAACTGAGAGAATATTACTAAACTGAGAGAGCTGAGAGAATATTACTAAACTGAGAGAATATTACTAAACTGAGAGAGTATTACTAAACTGGGGGAGTATTACTAAACCGAGAGAGTATTACTAACCTGAGAGAGTATTACTAAACTGAGAGAATATTACTAAACTGTGAGAGTATTACTAAACTGAGAGAGTATTACTAAACTGAGGGAGTGTTACTAGACTGAGATAGTATTACTCAACTGAGAGAGTATTACTAAACTGAGAGAGTGTTACTAGACTGAGAGAGTATAACTAAACTGAGAGAATATTACTAAACTGAGAGAGTATTACTAAACTGAGGGAGTATTACTAAACCGAGAGAGTATTACTAAACTGAGAGAATATTACTAAACTGAGAGAGTATTACTAACCCGAGAGAGTATTACTAAACTGAGAGAGAATTACTAAACTGAGAGAGTGTTACTAGACTGAGATAGTATTACTCAACTGAGAGAGTATTACTAAACTGAGAGAGTATTACTAAACTGAGAGAATATTACTAAACTGAGAGAGTATTACTAACCCGAGAGCTATTACTAAACTGAGAGAGTATTACTAAACTGAGAGAGTGTTACTAGACTGAGATAGTATTACTCAACTGTGAGAGTGTTACTAAACTGAGAGAATATTACTCAACGGAGAGATTATTACTCAACTGAGAGAGTGTTACTAAACTAAGAGAGTATTACTAAACTGAGAGAGCTGAGAGAATATTACTAAACTGAGAGAATATTACTAAACTGAGAGAGTATTACTAAACTGAGGGAGTATTACTAAACCAAGAGAGTATTACTAAACTGAGAGAATATTACTAAACTGAGAGAATATTACTAAACTGAGAGAGCTGAGAGAATATTACTAAACTGAGAGAATATTACTAAACTGAGAGAGTATTACTAAACTGGGGGAGTATTACTAAACCGAGAGAGTATTACTAACCTGAGAGAGTATTACTAAACTGAGAGAATATTACTAAACTGTGAGAGTATTACTAAACTGAGAGAGTATTACTAAACTGAGGGAGTGTTACTAGACTGAGATAGTATTACTCAACTGAGAGAGTATTACTAAACTGAGAGAGTGTTTCTAGACTGAGAGAGTATAACTAAACTGAGAGAATATTACTAAACTGAGAGAGTATTACTAAACTGAGGGAGTATTACTAAACCGAGAGAGTATTACTAAACTGAGAGAATATTACTAAACTGTGAGAGTATTACTAAACTGAGAGAGTATTACTAACCCGAGAGAGTATTACTAAACCGAGAGAGTAATACTAACCTGAGAGAGTATTACTAAACTGAGAGAATATTACTAAACTGTGAGAGTATTACTAAACTGAGAGAGTATTACTAACCCGAGAGAGTATTACTAAACTGAGAGAGTATTACTAAACTGAGAGAGTGTTACTAGACTGAGATAGTATTACTCAACTGAGAGAGTATTACTAAACTGAGAGAGTGTTACTAGACTGAGAGAGTATTACTAAACTGAGAGAATATTACTAAACTGAGAGAGTATTACTAAACTGAGAGAGCTGAGAGAATATTACTAAACTGAGAGAATATTACTAAACTGAGAGTATTACTAAACTGAGAGAGTGTTACTAAACTGAGAGAATATTACTCAACGGTGAGAGTATTACTAAACTGAGAGAGTATTACTAACCCGAGAGCTATTACTAAACTGAGAGAGTATTACTAAACTGAGAGAGTGTTACTAGACTGAGATAGTATTACTCAACTGTGAGAGTGTTACTAAACTGAGAGAATATTACTCAACGGAGAGATTATTACTCAACTGAGAGAGTGTTACTAAACTAAGAGAGTATTACTAAACTGAGAGAGTATTACTAAACCAAGAGAATATTACAAAACTGAGAGAATTTTACTAAACTGAGAGAGTATTACTAAACTGAGAGAGCTGAGAGAATATTACTAAACTGAGAGAATATTACTAAACTGAGAGAGTATTACTAAACGGGGGGAGTATTACTAAACCGAGAGAGTATTACTAAACTGAGGGAGTATTACTAAACCGAGAGAGTAATACTAACCTGAGAGAGTATTACTAAACTGAGAGAATATTACTAAACTGTGAGAGTATTACTAAACTGAGAGAGTATTACTAACCCGAGAGAGTATTACTAAACTGAGAGAGTATTACTAAACTGAGAGAGTGTTACTAGACTGAGATAGTATTACTCAACTGAGAGAGTATTACTAAACTGAGAGAGTGTTACTAGACTGAGAGAGTATTACTAAACTGAGAGAATATTACTAAACTGAGAGAGTATTACTAAACTGAGAGAGCTGAGAGAATATTACTAAACTGAGAGAATATTACTAAACTGAGAGAGTATTACTAAACTGAGAGAGTGTTACTAAACTGAGAGAATATTACTCAACGAGAGATTATTACTCAACTGAGAGAGTGTTACTAAACTAAGAGAGTATTACTAAACTGAGAGAGTATTACTAAACTGAGAGAGCTGAGAGAATATTACTAAACTGAGAGAATATTACTAAACTGAGAGAGTATTACTAAACTGAGGGAGTATTACTAAACCAAGAGAGTATTACTAAACTGAGAGAATATTACTAAACTGAGAGAGTATTACTAAACTGAGAGAGCTGAGAGAATATTACTAAACTGAGAGAATATTACTAAACTGAGAGAGTATTACTAAACTGGGGGAGTATTACTAAACCGAGAGAGTATTACTAACCTGAGAGAGTATTACTAAACTGAGAGAGTATTACTAAACTGAGGGAGTGTTACTAGACTGAGATAGTATTACTCAACTGAGAGAGTATTACTAAACTGAGAGAGTGTTACTAGACTGAGAGAGTATAACTAAACTGAGAGAATATTACTAAACTGAGAGAGTATTACTAAACTGAGGGAGTATTACTAAACCGAGAGAGTATTACTAAACTGAGAGAATATTACTAAACTGTGAGAGTATTACTAAACTGAGAGAGTATTACTAACCCGAGAGAGTATTACTAAACCGAGAGAGTAATACTAACCTGAGAGAGTATTACTAAACTGAGAGAATATTACTAAACTGTGAGAGTATTACTAAACTGAGAGAGTATTACTAACCCGAGAGAGTATTACTAAACTGAGAGAGTATTACTAAACTGAGAGAGTGTTACTAGACTGAGATAGTATTACTCAACTGAGAGAGTATTACTAAACTGAGAGAGTGTTACTAGACTGAGAGAGTATTACTAAACTGAGAGAATATTACTAAACTGAGAGAGTATTACTAAACTGAGAGAGCTGAGAGAATATTACTAAACTGAGAGAATATTACTAAACTGAGAGAGTATTACTAAACTGAGAGAGTGTTACTAAACTGAGAGAATATTACTCAACGGAGAGATTATTACTCAACTGAGATAATATTACTCAACGGAGAGATTATTACTCAACTGAGAGAGTGTTACTAAACTAAGAGAGTATTACTAAACTGAGAGAGTATTACTAAACTGAGAGAGCTGAGAGAATATTACTAAACTGAGAGAATATTACTAAACTGAGAGAGTATTACTAAACTGAGGGAGTATTACTAAACCAAGAGAGTATTACTAAACTGAGAGAATATTACTAAACTGAGAGAATATTACTAAACTGAGAGAGCTGAGAGAATATTACTAAACTGAGAGAATATTACTAAACTGAGAGAGTATTACTAAACTGGGGGAGTATTACTAAACCGAGAGAGTATTACTAACCTGAGAGAGTATTACTAAACTGAGAGAATATTACTAAACTGTGAGAGTATTACTAAACTGAGAGAGTATTACTAAATTGAGGGAGTGCTACTAGACTGAGATAGTATTACTCAACTGAGAGAGTATTACTAAACTGAGAGAGTGTTTCTCGACTGAGAGAGTATAACTAAACTGAGAGAATATTACTAAACTGAGAGAGTATTACTAAACTGAGGGAGTATTACTAAACCGAGAGAGTATTACTAAACTGAGAGAATATTACTAAACTGAGAGAGTATTACTAACCCGAGAGAGTATTACTAAACTGAGAGAGAATTACTAAACTGAGAGAGTGTTACTAGACTGAGATAGTATTACTCAACTGAGAGAGTATTACTAAACTGAGAGAGTATTACTAAACTGAGAGAGTATTACTAAACTGAGAGAGTATTACTAAACTGAGAGAGTTACTAAACTGAGAGAGTATTACTAAACTGGGAGAGTATTACTAAACTGAGAGAGTGTTACTAGACTGAGATAGTATTACTCAACTGAGAGAGTGTTACTAAACTGAGAGAATATTACTCAACGGAGAGATTATTACTCAACTGAGAGAGTGTTACTAAACTAAGAGAGTATTACTAAACTGAGAGAGTATTACTAAACCAAGAGAATATTACTAAACTGAGAGAATATTACTAAACTGAGAGAGTATTACTAAACTGAGAGAGCTGAGAGAATATTACTAAACTGAGAGAATATTACTAAACTGAGAGAGTATTACTAAACGGGGGGAGTATTACTAAACCGAGAGAGTATTACTAAACTGAGGGAGTATTACTAAACCGAGAGAGTAATACTAACCTGAGAGAGTATTACTAAACTGAGAGAATATTACTAAACTGAGGGAGTGTTACTAGACTGAGATAGTATTACTCAACTGAGAGAGTATTACTAAACTGAGAGAGTGTTTCTAGACTGAGAGAGTATAACTAAACTGAGAGAATATTACTAAACTGAGAGAGTATTACTAAACTGAGGGAGTATTACTAAACCGAGAGAGTATTACTAAACTGAGAGAATGTTACTAGACTGAGATAGTATTACTCAACTGAGAGAGTATTACTAACCCGAGAGAGTATTACTAAACCGAGAGAGTAATACTAACCTGAGAGAGTATTACTAAACTGAGAGAATATTACTAAACTGTGAGAGTATTACTAAACTGAGAGAGTATTACTAACCCGAGAGAGTATTACTAAACTGAGAGAGTATTACTAAACTGAGAGAGTGTTACTAGACTGAGATAGTATTACTCAACTGAGAGAGTATTACTAAACTGAGAGAGTGTTACTAGACTGAGAGAGTATTACTAAACTGAGAGAATATTACTAAACTGAGAGAGTATTACTAAACTGAGAGAGCTGAGAGAATATTACTAAACTGAGAGAATATTACTAAACTGAGAGAGTATTACTAAACTGAGAGAGTGTTACTAAACTGAGAGAATATTACTCAACGGAGAGATTATTACTCAACTGAGATAATATTACTCAACGGAGAGATTATTACTCAACTGAGAGAGTGTTACTAAACTAAGAGAGTATTACTAAACTGAGAGAGTATTACTAAACTGAGAGAGCTGAGAGAATATTACTAAACTGAGAGAATATTACTAAACTGAGAGAGTATTACTAAACTGAGGGAGTATTACTAAACCAAGAGAGTATTACTAAACTGAGAGAATATTACTAAACTGAGAGAATATTACTAAACTGAGAGAGCTGAGAGAATATTACTAAACTGAGAGAATATTACTAAACTGAGAGAGTATTACTAAACTGGGGGAGTATTACTAAACCGAGAGAGTATTACTAACCTGAGAGAGTATTACTAAACTGAGAGAGTATTACTAACCCGAGAGAGTATTACTAAACTGAGAGAGTATTACTAAATTGAGGGAGTGTTACTAGACTGAGATAGTATTACTCAACTGAGAGAGTATTACTAAACTGAGAGAGTGTTTCTCGACTGAGAGAGTATAACTAAACTGAGAGAATATTACTAAACTGAGAGAGTATTACTAAACTGAGGGAGTATTACTAAACCGAGAGAGTATTACTAAACTGAGAGAATATTACTAAACTGAGAGAGTATTACTAACCCGAGAGAGTATTACTAAACTGAGAGAGAATTACTAAACTGAGAGAGTGTTACTAGACTGAGATAGTATTACTCAACTGAGAGAGTATTACTAAACTGAGAGAGTATTACTAAACTGAGAGAATATTACTAAACGGTGAGAGTATTACTAAACTGAGAGAGTATTACTAACCCGAGAGCTATTACTAAACTGGGAGAGTATTACTAAACTGAGAGAGTGTTACTAGACTGAGATAGTATTACTCAACTGTGAGAGTGTTACTAAACTGAGAGAATATTACTCAACGGAGAGATTATTACTCAACTGAGAGAGTGTTACTAAACTAAGAGAGTATTACTAAACTGAGAAAGTATTACTAAACCAAGAGAATATTACTAAACTGAGAGAATATTACTAAACTGAGAGAGTATTACTAAACTGAGAGAGCTGAGAGAATATTACTAAACTGAGAGAATATTACTAAACTGAGAGAGTATTACTAAACGGGGGGAGTATTACTAAACCGAGAGAGTATTACTAAACTGAGGGAGTATTACTAAACCGAGAGAGTAATACTAACCTGAGAGAGTATTACTAAACTGAGAGAATATTACTAAACTGTGAGAGTATTACTAAACTGAGAGAGTATTACTAACCCGAGAGAGTATTACTAAACTGAGAGAGTATTACTAAACTGAGAGAGTGTTACTAGACTGAGAGAGTATTACTCAACTGAGAGAGTATTACTAAACTGAGAGAGTGTTACTAGACTGAGAGAGTGTTACTAGACTGAGAGAGTATTACTAAACTGAGAGAATATTACTAAACTGAGAGAGTATTACTAAACTGAGAGAGCTGAGAGAATATTACTAAACTGAGAGAATATTACTAAACTGAGGGAGTATTACTAAACCGAGAGAGTAATACTAACCTGAGAGAGTATTACTAAACTGAGAGAATATTACTAAACTGTGAGAGTATTACTAAACTGAGAGAGTATTACTAACCCGAGAGAGTATTACTAAACTGAGAGAGTATTACTAAACTGAGAGAGTGTTACTAGACTGAGATAGTATTACTCAACTGAGAGAGTATTACTAAACTGAGAGAGTGTTACTAGACTGAGAGAGTATTACTAAACTGAGAGAATATTACTAAACTGAGAGAGTATTACTAAACTGAGAGAGCTGAGAGAATATTACTAAACTGAGAGAATATTACTAAACTGAGAGAGTATTACTAAACTGAGAGAGTGTTACTAAACTGAGAGAATATTACTCAACGGAGAGATTATTACTCAACTGAGAGAGTGTTACTAAACTAAGAGAGTATTACTAAACTGAGAGAGTATTACTAAACTGAGAGAGCTGAGAGAATATTACTAAACTGAGAGAATATTACTAAACTGAGAGAG
The DNA here is from genome assembly GCF_045679555.1 of Salvelinus alpinus. Classification (NCBI taxonomy): domain Eukaryota; kingdom Metazoa; phylum Chordata; class Actinopteri; order Salmoniformes; family Salmonidae; genus Salvelinus; species Salvelinus alpinus. The sequence goes on from NW_027256021.1 coordinate 93,683, forward strand.
TATTACTAAACTGAGGGAGTATTACTAAACCAAGAGAGTATTACTAAACTGAGAGAATATTACTAAACTGAGAGAATATTACTAAACTGAGAGAGCTGAGAGAATATTACTAAACTGAGAGAATATTACTAAACTGAGAGAGTATTACTAAACTGGGGGAGTATTACTAAACCGAGAGAGTATTACTAACCTGAGAGAGTATTACTAAACTGAGAGAATATTACTAAACTGTGAGAGTATTACTAAACTGAGAGAGTATTACTAAACTGAGGGAGTGTTACTAGACTGAGATAGTATTACTCAACTGAGAGAGTATTACTAAACTGAGAGAGTGTTTCTAGACTGAGAGAGTATAACTAAACTGAGAGAATATTACTAAACTGAGAGAGTATTACTAAACTGAGGGAGTATTACTAAACCGAGAGAGTATTACTAAACTGAGAGAATATTACTAAACTGAGAGAGTATTACTAACCCGAGAGCTATTACTAAACTGAGAGAGTATTACTAAACTGAGAGAGTGTTACTAGACTGAGATAGTATTACTCAACTGTGAGAGTGTTACTAAACTAAGAGAGTATTACTAAACTGAGAGAGTATTACTAAACCAAGAGAATATTACTAAACTGAGAGAATATTACTAAACTGAGAGAGTATTACTAAACTGAGAGAGCTGAGAGAATATTACTAAACTGAGAGAATATTACTAAACTGAGAGAGTATTACTAAACGGGGGGAGTATTACTAAACCGAGAGAGTATTACTAAACTGAGGGAGTATTACTAAACCGAGAGAGTAATACTAACCTGAGAGAGTATTACTAAACTGAGAGAATATTACTAAACTGTGAGAGTATTACTAAACTGAGAGAGTATTACTAACCCGAGAGAGTATTACTAAACTGAGAGAGTATTACTAAACTGAGAGAGTGTTACTAGACTGAGATAGTTTTACTCAACTGAGAGAGTATTACTAAACTGAGAGAGTGTTACTAGACTGAGAGAGTATTACTAAACTGAGAGAATATTACTAAACTGAGAGAGTATTACTAAACTGAGAGAGCTGAGAGAATATTACTAAACTGAGAGAATATTACTAAACTGAGAGAGTATTACTAAACTGAGAGAGTGTTACTAAACTGAGAGAATATTACTCAACGGAGAGATTATTACTCAACTGAGAGAGTGTTACTAAACTAAGAAAGTATTACTAAACTGAGAGAGCTGAGAGAATATTACTAAACTGAGAGAATATTACTAAACTGAGAGAGTATTACTAAACTGAGGGAGTATTACTAAACCAAGAGAGTATTACTAAACTGAGAGAATATTACTAAACTGAGAGAATATTACTAAACTGAGAGAGCTGAGAGAATATTACTAAACTGAGAGAATATTACTAAACTGAGAGAATATTACTAAACTGGGGGAGTATTACTAAACCGAGAGAGTATTACTAACCTGCGAGAGTATTACTAAACTGAGAGAATATTACTAAACTGAGAGAGTATTACTAAACTGAGAGAGTATTACTAAACTGAGGGAGTGTTACTAGACTGAGATAGTATTACTCAACTGAGAGAGTATTACTAAACTGAGAGAGTGTTTCTAGACTGAGAGAGTATTACTAAACTGAGAGAATATTACTAAACTGAGAGAGTATTACTAACCCGAGAGAGTATTACTAAACTGAGAGAGAATTACTAAACTGAGAGAGTGTTACTAGACTGAGATAGTATTACTCAACTGAGAGAATATTACTAAACGGTGAGAGTATTACTAAACTGAGAGAGTATTACTAACCCGAGAGCTATTACTAAACTGAGAGAGTATTACTAAACTGAGAGAGTGTTACTAGAATGAGATAGTATTACTCAACTGTGAGAGTGTTACTAAACTGAGAGAATATTACTCAACGGAGAGAGTGTTACTAGAATGAGATAGTATTACTCAACTGTGAGAGTGTTACTAAACTGAGAGAATATTACTCAACGGAGAGATTATTACTCAACTGAGAGAGTGTTACTAAACTAAGAGAGTATTACTAAACTGAGAGAGTATTACTAAACCAAGAGAGTATTACTAAACTGAGAGAATATTACTAAACTGAGAGATTATTACTAAACTGAGAGAGCTGAGAGAATATTACTAAACTGAGAGAATATTACTAAACTGAGAGAGTATTACTAAACGGGGGGAGTATTACTAAACCGAGAGAGTATTACTAAACTGAGGGAGTATTACTAAACCGAGAGAGTAATACTAACCTGAGAGAGTATTACTAAACTGAGAGAATATTACTAAACTGTGAGAGTATTACTAAACTGAGAGAGTATTACTAAACTGAGAGAGTATTACTAAACTGAGAGAGTGTTACTAGACTGAGATAGTATTACTCAACTGAGAGAGTGTTACTAAACTAAGAGAGTATTACTAAACTGAGAGAGTATTACTAAACTGAGAGAGCTGAGAGAATATTACTAAACTGAGAGAATATTTCTAAACTGAGAGAGTATTACTAAACTGAGGGAGTATTACTAAACCAAGAGAGTATTACTAAGCTGAGAGAATATTACTAAACTGAGAGAATATTACTAAACTGAGAGAGCTGAGAGAATATTACTAAACTGAGAGAATATTACTAAACTGAGAGAGTATTACTAAACTGGGGGAGTATTACTAAACCGAGAGAGTATTACTAACCTGAGAGAGTATTACTAAACTGAGAGAATATTACTAAACTGTGAGAGTATTACTAAACTGAGAGAGTATTACTAAACTGAGGGAGTGTTACTAGACTGAGATAGTATTACTCAACTGAGAGAGTATTACTAAACTGAGAGAGTGTTTCTAGACTGAGAGAGTATAACTAAACTGAGAGAGTATTACTAAACTGAGGGAGTATTACTAACCCGAGAGAGTATTACTAAACTGAGAGAGAATTACTAAACTGAGAGAGTGTTACTAGACTGAGATAGTATTACTCAACTGAGAGAGTATTACTAAACTGAGAGAGTATTACTAAACTGAGAGAATATTACTAAACGGTGAGAGTATTACTAAACTGAGAGAGTATTACTAACCCGAGAGCTATTACTAAACTGAGAGAGTATTACTAAACTGAGAGAGTGTTACTAGAATGAGATAGTATTACTCAAATGTGAGAGTATTACTAAACTGAGAGAGTGTTACTAGACTGAGAGAGTATTACTAAACTGAGAGAATATTACTCAACGGAGAGATTATTACTCAACTGAGAGAGTGTTACTAAACTAAGAGAGTATTACTAAACTGAGAGAATATTACTCAACTGAGAGAGTGTTACTAAACTGAGAGAATATTACTCAACGGAGAGATTATTACTCAACTGAGAGAGTGTTACTAAACTAAGAGAGTATTACTAAACTGAGAGAGTATTACTAAACTGAGAGAGCTGAGAGAATATTACTAAACTGAGAGAATATTACTAAACTGAGAGAGTATTACTAAACTGAGGGAGTATTACTAAACCAAGAGAGTATTACTAAACTGAGAGAATATTACTAAACTGAGAGAATATTACTAAACTGAGAGAGCTGAGAGAATATTACTAAACTGAGAGAATATTACTAAACTGAGAGAGTATTACTAAACTGGGGGAGTATTACTAAACCGAGAGAGTATTACTAACCTGAGAGAGTATTACTAAACTGAGAGAATATTACTAAACTGTGAGAGTATTACTAAACTGAGAGAGTATTACTAAACTGAAGGAGTGTTACTAGACTGAGATAGTATTACTCAACTGAGAGAGTATTACTAAACTGAGAGAGTGTTTCTAGACCGAGAGAGTATAACTAAACTGAGAGAATATTACTAAACTGAGAGAGTATTACTAAACTGAGGGAGTATTACTAACCCGAGAGAGTATTACTAAACTGAGAGAGAATTACTAAACTGAGAGAGTGTTACTAGACTGAGATAGTATTACTCAACTGAGAGAGTATTACTAAACTGAGAGAGTATTACTAAACTGAGAGAATATTACTAAACGGTGAGAGTATTACTAAACTGAGAGAGTATTACTAACCCGAGAGCTATTACTAAACTGAGAGAGTATTACTAAACTGAGAGAGTGTTACTAGAATGAGATAGTATTACTCAAATGTGAGAGTATTACTAAACTGAGAGAGTGTTACTAGACTGAGAGAGTATTACTAAACTGAGAGAATATTACTCAACGGAGAGATTATTACTCAACTGAGAGAGTGTTACTAAACTAAGAGAGTATTACTAAACTGAGAGAATATTACTAAACTGAGAGAGTATTACTAAACTGAGAGAGCTGAGAGAATATTACTAAACTGAGAGAATATTACTAAACTGAGAGAGTATTACTAAACGGGGGGAGTATTACTAAACCGAGAGAGTATTACTAAACTGAGGGAGTATTACTAAACCGAGAGAGTAATACTAACCTGAGAGAGTATTACTAAACTGAGAGAATATTACTAAACTGTGAGAGTATTACTAAACTGAGAGAGTATTACTAACCCGAGAGAGTATTACTAAACTGAGAGAGTATTACTAAACTGAGAGAGTGTTACTAGACTGAGATAGTATTACTCAACTGAGAGAGTATTACTAAACTGAGAGAGTGTTACTAGACTGAGAGAGTATTACTAAACTGAGAGAATATTACTAAACTGAGAGAGTATTACTAAACTGAGAGAGCTGAGAGAATATTACTAAACTGAGAGAATATTACTAAACTGAGAGAGCTGAGAGAATATTACTAAACTGAGAGAGTATTACTAAACTGAGAGAATATTACTCAACGGAGAGATTATTACTCAACTGAGAGAGTGTTACTAAACTAAGAGAGTATTACTAAACTGAGAGAGTATTACTAAACTGAGAGAGCTGAGAGAATATTACTAAACTGAGAGAATATTACTAAACTGAGAGAGTATTACTAAACTGAGAGAGTGTTACTAGACTGAGAGAGTATTACTAAACTGAGAGAATATTACTAAACTGAGAGAGTATTACTAAACTGAGAGAGCTGAGAGAATATTACTAAACTGAGAGAATATTACTAAACTGAGAGAGTATTACTAAACTGAGAGAGTGTTACTAAACTGAGAGAATATTACTCAACGGAGAGATTATTACTCAACTGAGAGAGTGTTACTAAACTAAGAGAGTATTACTAAACTGAGAGAGTATTACTAAACTGAGAGAGCTGAGAGAATATTACTAAACTGAGAGAATATTACTAAACTGAGAGAGTATTACTAAACTGGGGGAGTATTACTAAACCGAGAGAGTATTACTAACCTGAGAGAGTATTACTAAACTGAGAGAATATTACTAAACTGTGAGATTATTACTAAACTGAGAGATTATTACTAAACTGAGGGAGTGTTACTAGACTGAGATAGTATTACTCAACTGAGAGAGTATTACTAAACTGAGAGAGTGTTTCTAGACTGAGAGAGTATAACTAAACTGAGAGAATATTACTAAACTGAGAGAGTATTACTAAACTGAGGGAGTATTACTAAACCGAGAGAGTATTACTAAACTGAGAGAATATTACTAAACTGAGAGAGTATTACTAACCTGAGAGAGTATTACTAAACTGAGAGAATATTACTAAACTGTGAGAGTATTACTAAACTGAGAAAGTATTACTAACCCGAGAGAGTATTACTAAACCGAGAGAGTATTACTAACCTGAGAGAGTATTACTAAACTGAGAGAATATTACTAAACTGTGAGAGTATTACTAAACTGAGAGAGTATTACTAACCCGAGAGAGTATTACTAAACTGAGAGAGTATTACTAAACTGAGAGAGTGTTACTAGACTGAGATAGTATTACTCAACTGAGAGAGTATTACTAAACTGAGAGAGTGTTACTAGACTGAGAGAGTATTACTAAACTGAGAGAATATTACTAAACTGAGAGAGTATTACTAAACTGAGAGAGCTGAGAGAATATTACTAAACTGAGAGAGTATTACTAAACTGAGAGAATATTACTAAACGGTGAGAGTATTACTAACCCGAGAGCTATTACTAAACTGAGAGAGTATTACTAAACTGAGAGAGTGTTACTAGACTGAGATAGTATTACTAAACTGAGAGAGTGTTACTAAACTGAGAGAATATTACTCAACGGAGAGATTATTACTCAACTGAGAGAGTGTTACTAAACTAAGAGAGTATTACTAAACTGAGAGAGTATTACTAAACTGAGAGAGCTGAGAGAATATTACTAAACTGAGAGAATATTACTAAACTGAGAGAGTATTACTAAACTGAGGGAGTATTACTAAACTGAGAGAATATTACTAAACTGAGAGAATATTACTAAACTGAGAGAGCTGAGAGAATATTACTAAACTGAGAGAATATTACTAAACTGAGAGAGTATTACTAAACTGGGGGAGTATTACTAAACCGAGAGAGTATTACTAACCTGAGAGAGTATTACTAAACTGAGAGAATATTACTAAACTGTGAGAGTATTACTAAACTGAGAGAGTATTACTAACCCGAGAGAGTATTACTAAACTGAGAGAGTATTACTAAACTGAGAGAGTGTTACTAGACTGAGATAGTATTACTCAACTGAGAGAATATTACTAAACTGAGAGAGTATTACTAAACTGAGAGAGTATTACTAAACTGAGAGAATATTACTAAACTGAGAGAGTATTACTAAACTGAGAGAGAATATTACTAAACTGAGAGAATATTACTAAACTGAAAGAGTATTACTAAACTGAGAGAGTGTTACTAAACTGAGAGAATATTACTCAACGGAGAGATTATTACTCAACTGAGAGAGTGTTACTAAACTAAGAGAGTATTACTAAACTGAGAGAGTATTACTAAACTGAGAGAGCTGAGAGAATATTACTAAACTGAGAGAATATTACTAAACTGAGAGAGTATTACTAAACTGAGGGAGTATTACTAAACCAAGAGAGTATTACTAAACTGAGAGAATATTACTAAACTGAGAGAGTATTACTAAACTGAGAGAGCTGAGAGAATATTACTAAACTGAGAGAATATTACTAAACTGAGAGAGTATTACTAAACTGGGGGAGTATTACTAAACCGAGAGAGTATTACTAACCTGAGAGAGTATTACTAAACTGAGAGAATATTACTAAACTGAGAGAGTATTACTAAACTGAGAGAGTATTACTAAACTGAGGGAGTGTTACTAGACTGAGATAGTATTACTCAACTGAGAGAGTATTACTAAACTGAGAGAGTGTTTCTAGACTGAGAGAGTATAACTAAACTGAGAGAATATTACTAAACTGAGAGAGTATTACTAAACTGAGAGAGCTGAGAGAATATTACTAAACTGAGAGAATATTACTAAACTGAGAGAGTATTACTAAACTGAGAGAGTGTTACTAAACTGAGAGAATATTACTCAACGGAGAGATTATTACTCAACTGAGAGAGTGTTACTAAACTAAGAGAGTATTACTAAACTGAGAGAGTATTACTAAACTGAGAGAGCTGAGAGAATATTACTAAACTGAGAGAATATTACTAAACTGAGAGAGTATTACTAAACTGAGGGAGTATTACTAAACCAAGAGAGTATTACTAAACTGAGAGAATATTACTAAACTGAGAGAATATTACTAAACTGAGAGAGCTGAGAGAATATTACTAAACTGAGAGAATATTACTAAACTGAGAGAGTATTACTAAACTGGGGGAGTATTACTAAACCGAGAGAGTATTACTAACCTGAGAGAGTATTACTAAACTGAGAGAATATTACTAAACTGTGAGAGTATTACTAAACTGAGAGAGTATTAATAAACTGAGGGAGTGTTACTAGACTGAGATAGTATTACTCAACTGAGAGAGTATTACTAAACTGAGAGAGTGTTTCTAGACTGAGAGAGTATAACTAAACTGAGAGAATATTACTAAACTGAGAGAGTATTACTAAACTGAGGGAGTATTACTAAACCGAGAGAGTATTACTAAACTGAGAGAATATTACTAAACTGAGAGAGTATTACTAACCCGAGAGAGTATTACTAAACTGAGAGAGAATTACTAAACTGAGAGAGTGTTACTAGACTGAGATAGTATTACTCAACTGAGAGAGTATTACTAAACTGAGAGAGTATTACTAAACTGAGAGAATATTACTAAACGGTGAGAGTATTACTAACTCGAGAGCTATTACTAAACTGAGAGAGTATTACTAAACTGAGAGAGTGTTACTAGACTGAGATAGTATTACTAAACTGAGAGAGTGTTACTAAACTGAGAGAATATTACTCAACGGAGAGATTATTACTCAACTGAGAGAGTGTTACTAAACTAAGATAGTATTACTAAACTGAGAGAGTATTACTAAACTGAGAGAGCTGAGAGAATATTACTAAACTGAGAGAATATTACTAAACTGAGAGAGTATTACTAAACTGAGGGAGTATTACTAAACCAAGAGAGTATTACTAAACTGAGAGAATATTACTAAACTGAGAGAGTATTACTAAACTGAGAGAGCTGAGAGAATATTACTAAACTGAGAGAATATTACTAAACTGAGAGAGTATTACTAAACTGGGGGAGTATTACTAAACCGAGAGAGTATTACTAACCTGAGAGAGTATTACTAAACTGAGAGAATATTACTAAACTGTGAGAGTATTACTAAACTGAGAGAGTATTACTAAACTGAGGGAGTGTTACTAGACTGAGATAGTATTACTCAACTGAGAGAGTATTACTAAACTGAGAGAGTGTTTCTAGACTGAGAGAGTATAACTAAACTGAGAGAATATTACTAAACTGAGAGAGTATTACTAAACTGAGGGAGTATTACTAAACCGAGAGAGTATTACTAAACTGAGAGAATATTACTAAACTGAGAGAGTATTACTAACCCGAGAGAGTATTACTAAACTGAGAGAGAATTACTAAACTGAGAGAGTGTTACTAGACTGAGATAGTATTACTCAACTGAGAGAGTATTACTAAACTGAGAGAGTATTACTAAACTGAGAGAATATTACTAAACGGTGAGAGTATTACTAAACTGAGAGAGTATTACTAACCCGAGAGGTATTACTAAACTGAGAGAGTATTACTAAACTGAGAGAGTGTTACTAGACTGAGATAGTATTACTCAACTGTGAGAGTGTTACTAAACTGAGAGAATATTACTCAACGGAGAGATTATTACTCAACTGAGAGAGTGTTACTAAACTAAGAGAGTATTACTAAACTGAGAGAGTATTACTAAACCAAGAGAATATTACTAAACTGAGAGAATATTACTAAACTGAGAGAGTATTACTAAACTGAGAGAGCTGAGAGAATATTACTACACTGAGAGAATATTACTAAACTGAGAGAGTATTACTAAACGGGGGGAGTATTACTAAACCGAGAGAGTATTACTAAACTGAGGGAGTATTACTAAACCGAGAGAGTAATACTAACCTGAGAGAGTATTACTAAACTGAGAGAATATTACTAAACTGAGAGAGTGTTACTAGACTGAGAGAGTATTACTAAACTGAGAGAATATTACTAAACTGAGAGAGTATTACTAAACTGAGAGAGCTGAGAGAATATTACTAAACTGTGAGAATATTACTAAACTGAGAGAGTATTACTAAACTGAGAGAGTGTTACTAAACTGAGAGAATATTACTCAACGGAGAGAGTATTACTCAACTGAGAGAGTGTTACTAAACTAAGAGAGTATTACTAAACTGAGAGAGTATTACTAAACTGAGAGAGCTGAGAGAATATTACTAAACTGAGAGAATATTACTAAACTGAGAGAGTATTACTAAACTGTGAGAGTATTACTAAACTGAGAGAGTATTACTAACCCGAGAGAGTATTACTAAACTGAGAGAGTATTACTAAACTGAGAGAGTGTTACTAGACTGAGATAGTATTACTCAACTGAGAGAGTATTACTAAACTGAGAGAGTGTTACTAGACTGAGAGAGTATTACTAAACTGAGAGAATATTACTAAACTGAGAGAGTATTACTAAACTGAGAGAGCTGAGAGAATATTACTAAACTGAGAGAATATTACTAAACTGAGAGAGTATTACTAAACTGAGAGAGTGTTACTAAACTGAGAGAATATTACTCAACGGAGAGATTATTACTCAACTGAGAGAGTGTTACTAAACTAAGAGAGTATTACTAAACTGAGAGAGTATTACTAAACTGAGAGAGCTGAGAGAATATTACTAAACTGAGAGAATATTACTAAACTGAGAGAGTATTACTAAACTGAGGGAGTATTACTAAACCAAGAGAGTATTACTAAACTGAGAGAATATTACTAAACTGAGAGAGTATTACTAAACTGAGACCTGAGAGAATATTACTAAACTGAGAGAATATTACTAAACTGAGAGAGTATTACTAAACTGAGGGAGTATTACTAAACCGAGAGAGTATTACTAACCTGAGAGAATATTACTAAACTGAGAGAATATTACTAAACTGTGAGAGTATTACTAAACTGAGAGAGTATTACTAAACTGAGGGAGTGTTACTAGACTGAGATAGTATTACTCAACTGAGAGAGTATTACTAAACTGAGAGAGTGTTACTAGACTGAGAGAGTATAACTAAACTGAGAGAATATTACTAAACTGAGAGAGTATTACTAAACTGAGGGAGTATTACTAAACCGAGAGAGTATTACTAAACTGAGAGAATATTACTAAACTGAGAGAGTATTACTAACCCGAGAGAGTATTACTAAACTGAGAGAGTATTACTAAACTGAGAGAGTGTTACTAGACTGAGATAGTATTACTCAACTGAGAGAGTATTACTAAACTGAGAGAGTATTACTAAACTGAGAGAATATTACTAAACGGTGAGAGTATTACTAAACTGAGAGAGTATTACTAACCCGAGAGCTATTACTAAACTGAGAGAGTATTACTAAACTGAGAGAGTGTTACTAGACTGAGATAGTATTACTCAACTGTGAGAGTGTTACTAAACTGAGAGAATATTACTCAACGGAGAGATTATTACTCAACTGAGAGAGTGTTACTAAACTAAGAGAGTATTACTAAACTGAGAGAGTATTACTAAACCAAGATAATATTACTAAACTGAGATAATATTACTAAACTGAGAGAGTATTACTAAACTGAGAGAGCTGAGAGAATATTACTAAACTGAGAGAATATTACTAAACTGAGAGAGTATTACTAAACGGGGGGAGTATTACTAAACCGAGAGAGTATTACTAAACTGAGGGAGTATTACTAAACCGAGAGAGTAATACTAACCTGAGAGAGTATTACTAAACTGAGAGAATATTACTAAACTGTGAGAGTATTACTAAACTGAGAGAGTATTACTAACCCGAGAGAGTATTACTAAACTGAGAGAGTATTACTAAACTGAGAGAGTGTTACTAGACTGAGATAGTATTACTCAACTGAGAGAGTATTACTAAACTGAGAGAGTGTTACTAGACTGAGAGAGTATTACTAAACTGAGAGAATATTACTAAACTGAGAGAGTATTACTAAACTGAGAGAGCTGAGAGAATATTACTAAACTGAGAGAATATTACTAAACTGAGAGAGTATTACTAAACTGAGAGAGTGTTACTAAACTGAGAGAATATTACTCAACGGAGAGATTATTACTCAACTGAGAGAGTGTTACTAAACTAAGAGAGTATTACTAAACTGAGAGAGTATTACTAAACTGAGAGAGCTGAGAGAATATTACTAAACTGAGAGAATATTACTAAACTGAGAGAGTATTACTAAACTAAGGGAGTATTACTAAACCAAGAGAGTATTACTAAACTGAGAGAATATTACTAAACTGAGAGAATATTACTAAACTGAGAGAGCTGAGAGAATATTACTAAACTGAGAGAATATTACTCAACGGAGAGATTATTACTCAACTGAGAGAGTGTTACTAAACTAAGAGAGTATTACTAAACTGAGAGAGTATTACTAAACCAATAGAGTATTACTAAACTGAGAGAATATTACTAAACTGAGAGATTATTACTAAACTGAGAGAGCTGAGAGAATATTACTAAACTGAGAGAATATTACTAAACTGTGAGAGTATTACTAAACGGGGGGAGTATTACTAAACCGAGAGAGTATTACTAAACTGAGGGAGTATTACTAAACCGAGAGAGTAATACTAAACTGAGAGAGTATTACTAAACTGAGAGAGTATTACTAAACTGAGAGAGTATTACTAAACTGAGAGAGTCTTACTAAACTGAGAGAGTGTTACTAGACTGAGATAGTATTACTCAACTGAGAGAGTGTTACTAAACTGAGAGAATATTACTCAACGGAGAGATTATTACTCAACTGAGAGAGTGTTACTAAACTAAGAGAGTATTACTAAACTGAGAGAGTATTACTAAACTGAGAGAGCTGAGAGAATATTACTAAACTGAGAGAATATTACTAAACTGAGAGAGTATTACTAAACTGAGGGAGTATTACTAAACCAAGAGAGTATTACTAAACTGAGAGAATATTACTAAACTGAGAGATTATTACTAAACTGAGAGAGCTGAGAGAATATTACTAAACTGAGAGAATATTACTAAACTGAGAGAGTAATACTAACCTGAGAGAATATTACTAAACTGAGAGAGTATTACTAAACTGAGGGAGTATTACTAAACCGAGAGAGTATTACTAAACTGAGAGAATATTACTAAACTGAGAGAGTATTACTAACCCGAGAGAGTATTACTAAACTGAGAGAGAATTACTAAACTGAGAGAGTGTTACTAGACTGAGATAGTATTACTCAACTGAGAGAGTATTACTAAACTGAGAGAGTATTACTAAACTGAGAGAATATTACTAAACGGTGAGAGTATTACTAAACTGAGAGAGTATTACTAACCCGAGAGCTATTACTAAACTGAGAGAGTATTACTAAACTGAGAGAGTGTTACTAGAATGAGATAGTATTACTCAACTGTGAGAGTGTTACTAAACTGAGAGAATATTACTCAACGGAGAGATTATTACTCAACTGAGAGAGTGTTACTAAACTAAGAGAGTATTACTAAACTGAGAGAATATTACTAAACTGAGAGAGTATTATAAACTGAGAGAGCTGAGAGAATATTACTAAACTGAGAGAATATTACTAAACTGAGAGAGTATTACTAAACGGGGGGAGTATTACTAAACCGAGAGAGTATTACTAAACTGAGGGAGTATTACTAAACCGAGAGAGTAATACTAACCTGAGAGAGTATTACTAAACTGAGAGAATATTACTAAACTGTGAGAGTATTACTAAACTGAGAGAGTATTACTAACCCGAGAGAGTATTACTAAACTGAGAGAGTATTACTAAACTGAGAGAGTGTTACTAGACTGAGATAGTATTACTCAACTGAGAGAGTATTACTAAACTGAGAGAGTGTTACTAGACTGAGAGAGTATTACTAAACTGAGAGAATATTACTAAACTGAGAGAGTATTACTAAACTGAGAGAGCTGAGAGAATATTACTAAACTGAGAGAATATTACTAAACTGAGAGAGTATTACTAAACTGAGAGAGTGTTAGTAAACTGAGAGAATATTACTCAACGGAGAGATTATTACTCAACTGAGAGAGTGTTACTAAACTAAGAGAGTATTACTAAACTGAGAGAGTATTACTAAACTGAGAGAGCTGAGAGAATATTACTAAACTGAGAGAATATTACTAAACTGAGAGAGTATTACTAAACTGAGGGAGTATTACTAAACCAAGAGAGTATTACTAAACTGAGAGAATATTACTAAACTGAGAGAATATTACTAAACTGAGAGAGCTGAGAGAATATTACTAAACTGAGAGAATATTACTAAACTGAGAGAGTATTACTAAACTGGGGGAGTATTACTAAACCGAGAGAGTATTACTAACCTGAGAGAGTATTACTAAACTGAGAGAATATTACTAAACTGTGAGAGTATTACTAAACTGAGAGAGTATTACTAAACTGAGGGAGTGTTACTAGACTGAGATAGTATTACTCAACTGAGAGAGTATTACTAAACTGAGAGAGTGTTTCTAGACCGAGAGAGTATAACTAAACTGAGAGAATATTACTAAACTGAGAGAGTATTACTAAACTGAGGGAGTATTACTAAACCGAGAGAGTATTACTAAACTGAGAGAATATTACTAAACTGAGAGAGTATTACTAACCCGAGAGAGTATTACTAAACTGAGAGAGAATTACTAAACTGAGAGAGTGTTACTAGACTGAGATAGTATTACTCAACTGAGAGAGTATTACTAAACTGAGAGAGTATTACTAAACTGAGAGAATATTACTAAACGGTGAGACTATTACTAAACTGAGAGAGTATTACTAACCCGAGAGCTATTACTAAACTGAGAGAGTATTACTCAACTGTGAGAGTGTTACTAAACTGAGAGAATATTACTCAACGGAGAGATTATTACTCAACTGAGAGAGTGTTACTAAACTAAGAGAGTATTACTAAACTGAGAGAGTATTACTAAACCAAGAGAGTATTACTAAACTGAGAGAGTATTACTAAACTGGGGGAGTATTACTAAACCGAGAGAGTATTACTAACCTGAGAGAGTATTACTAAACTGAGAGAATATTACTAAACTGTGAGAGTATTACTAAACTGAGAGAGTATTACTAAACTGAGGGAGTGTTACTAGACTGGGGGAGTATTACTAAACCGAGAGAGTATTACTAACCTGAGAGAGTATTACTAAACTGAGAGAATATTACTAAACTGTGAGAGTATTATTAAACTGAGAGAGTATTACTAAACTGAGGGAGTGTTACTAGACTGAGATAGTATTACTCAACTGAGAGAGTATTACTAAACTGAGAGAGTGTTTCTAGACCGAGAGAGTATAACTAAACTGAGAGAATATTACTAAACTGAGAGAGTATTACTAAACTGAGGGAGTATTACTAAACCGAGAGAGTATTACTAAACTGAGAGAATATTACTAAACTGAGAGAGTATTACTAACCCGAGAGAGTATTACTAAACTGTGAGAGAATTACTAAACTGAGAGAGTGTTACTAGACTGAGATAGTATTACTCAACTGAGAGAGTATTACTAAACAGAGATAGTATTACTAAACTGAGAGAATATTACTAAACGGTGAGAGTATTACTAAACTGAGAGAGTATTACTAACCCGAGAGCTATTACTAAACTGAGAGAGTATTACTAAACTGAGAGAGTGTTACTAGAATGAGATAGTATTACTCAACTGTGAGAGTGTTACTAAACTGAGAGAATATTACTCAACGGAGAGATTATTACTCAACTGAGAGAGTGTTACTAAACTAAGAGAGTATTACTAAACTGAGAGAGTATTACTAAACCAAGAGAGTATTACTAAACTGAGAGAATATTACTAAACTGAGAGATTATTACTAAACTGAGAGAGCTGAGAGAATATTACTAAACTGAGAGAATATTACTAAACTGAGAGAGTATTACTAAACGGGGGGAGTATTACTAAACCGAGAGAGTATTACTAAACTGAGAGAGTAATACTAACCTGAGAGAGTATTACTAAACTGAGAGAATATTACTAAACTGTGAGAGTATTACTAAACTGAGAGAGTATTACTAAACTGAGAGAGTATTACTAAACTGAGAGAGTGTTACTAGACTGAGATAGTATTACTCAACTGAGAGAGTGTTACTAAACTGAGAGAATATTACTCAACGGAGAGATTATTACTCAACTGAGAGAGTGTTACTAAACTAAGAGAGTATTACTAAACTGAGAGAGTATTACTAAACTGAGAGAGCTGAGAGAATATTACTAAACTGAGAGAATATTACTAAACTGAGAGAGTATTACTAAACTGAGGGAGTATTACTAAACCAAGAGAGTATTACTAAACTGAGAGAATATTACTAAACTGAGAGAATATTACTAAACTGAGAGAGCTGAGAGAATATTACTAAACTGAGAGAATATTACTAAACTGAGAGAGTATTACTAAACTGGGGGAGTATTACTATAACGAGAGAGTATTACTAACCTGAGAGAGTATTACTAAACTGAGAGAATATTACTAAACTGTGAGAGTATTACTAAACTGAGAGAGTATTACTAAACTGAGGGAGTGTTACTAGACTGAGATAGTATTACTCAACTGAGAGAGTATTACTAAACTGAGAGAGTGTTTCTAGACTGAGAGAGTATAACTAAACTGAGAGAATATTACTAAACTGAGAGATTATTACTAAACTGAGAGAGCTGAGAGAATATTACTAAACTGAGAGAATATTACTAAACTGAGAGAGTATTACTAAACGGGGGGAGTATTACTAAACCGAGAGAGTATTACTAAACTGAGAGAGTAATACTAACCTGAGAGAGTATTACTAAACTGAGAGAATATTACTAAACTGTGAGAGTATTACTAAACTGAGAGAGTATTACTAAACTGAGAGAGTATTACTAAACTGAGAGAGTGTTACTAGACTGAGATAGTATTACTCAACTGAGAGAGTGTTACTAAACTGAGAGAATATTACTCAACGGAGAGATTATTACTCAACTGAGAGAGTGTTACTAAACTAAGAGAGTATTACTAAACTGAGAGAGTATTACTAAACTGAGAGAGCTGAGAGAATATTACTAAACTGAGAGAATATTACTAAACTGAGAGAGTATTACTAAACTGAGGGAGTATTACTAAACCAAGAGAGTATTACTAAACTGAGAGAATATTACTAAACTGAGAGAGTATTACTAAACTGAGAGAGAGTATTACTAAACTGAGAGAGTATTACTAAACTGAGAGAGTATTACTAAACTGGGGGAGTATTACTATAACGAGAGAGTATTACTAACCTGAGAGAGTATTACTAAACTGAGAGAATATTACTAAACTGTGAGAGTATTACTAAACTGAGAGAGTATTACTAAACTGAGAGAGTATTACTAAACTGAGAGAGTATTACTAAACTGAGAGAATATTACTAAACTGTGAGAGTATTACTAAACTGAGAGAGTATTACTAACCCGAGAGAGTATTACTAAACTGAGAGAGAATTACTAAACTGAGAGAGTGTTACTAGACTGAGATAGTATTACTCAACTGAGAGAGTATTACTAAACTGAGAGAGTATTACTAAACTGAGAGAATATTACTAAACGGTGAGAGTATTACTAAACTGAGAGAGTTATACTAACCCGAGAGCTATTACTAAACTGAGAGAGTATTACTAAACTGAGAAAGTGTTACTAGACTGAGATAGTATTACTCAACTGTGAGAGTGTTACTAAACTGAGAGAATATTACTCAACGGAGAGATTATTACTCAACTGAGAGAGTGTTACTAAACTAAGAGAGTATTACTAAACTGAGAGAGTGTTACTAGACTGAGAGAGTATTACTAAACTGAGAGAATATTACTAAACTGAGAGAGTATTACTAAACTGAGAGAGCTTAGAGAATATTACTCAACGGAGAGATTATTACTCAACTGAGAGAGTGTTACTAAACTAAGAGAGTATTACTAAACTGAGAGAGTATTACTAAACTGAGAGAGCTGAGAGAATATTACTAAACTGAGAGAATATTACTAAACTGAGAGAGTATTACTAAACCAAGAGAGTATTACTAAACTGAGAGAATATTACTAAACTGAGAGATTATTACTAAACTGAGAGAGCTGAGAGAATATTACTAAACTGAGAGAATATTACTAAACTGAGAGAGTATTACTAAACGGGGGGAGTATTACTAAACCGAGAGAGTATTACTAAACTGAGAGAGTAATACTAACCTGAGAGAGTATTACTAAACTGAGAGAATATTACTAAACTGTGAGAGTATTACTAAACTGAGAGAGTATTACTAAACTGAGAGAGTATTACTAAACTGAGAGAGTGTTACTAGACTGAGATAGTATTACTCAACTGAGAGAGTGTTACTAAACTGAGAGAATATTACTCAACGGAGAGATTATTACTCAACTGAGAGAGTGTTACTAAACTAAGAGAGTATTACTAAACTGAGAGAGTATTACTAAACTGAGAGAGCTGAGAGAATATTACTAAACTGAGAGAATATTACTAAACTGAGAGAGTATTACTAAACTGAGGGAGTATTACTAAACCAAGAGAGTATTACTAAACTGAGAGAATATTACTAAACTGAGAGAATATTACTAAACTGAGAGAGCTGAGAGAATATTACTAAACTGAGAGAATATTACTAAACTGAGAGAGTATTACTAAACTGGGGGAGTATTACTATAACGAGAGAGTATTACTAACCTGAGAGAGTATTACTAAACTGAGAGAATATTACTAAACTGTGAGAGTATTACTAAACTGAGAGAGTATTACTAAACTGAGGGAGTGTTACTAGACTGAGATAGTATTACTCAACTGAGAGAGTATTACTAAACTGAGAGAGTGTTTCTAGACTGAGAGAGTATAACTAAACTGAGAGAATATTACTAAACTGAGAGATTATTACTAAACTGAGAGAGCTGAGAGAATATTACTAAACTGAGAGAATATTACTAAACTGAGAGAGTATTACTAAACGGGGGGAGTATTACTAAACCGAGAGAGTATTACTAAACTGAGAGAGTAATACTAACCTGAGAGAGTATTACTAAACTGAGAGAATATTACTAAACTGTGAGAGTATTACTAAACTGAGAGAGTATTACTAAACTGAGAGAGTATTACTAAACTGAGAGAGTGTTACTAGACTGAGATAGTATTACTCAACTGAGAGAGTGTTACTAAACTGAGAGAATATTACTCAACGGAGAGATTATTACTCAACTGAGAGAGTGT
Organism: Salvelinus alpinus; assembly: GCF_045679555.1. Classification (NCBI taxonomy): domain Eukaryota; kingdom Metazoa; phylum Chordata; class Actinopteri; order Salmoniformes; family Salmonidae; genus Salvelinus; species Salvelinus alpinus. Next base: position 112,553 of record NW_027256021.1, read on the forward strand.
TACTAAACTAAGAGAGTATTACTAAACTGAGAGAGTATTACTAAACTGAGAGAGCTGAGAGAATATTACTAAACTGAGAGAATATTACTAAACTGAGAGAGTATTACTAAACTGAGGGAGTATTACTAAACCAAGAGAGTATTACTAAACTGAGAGAATATTACTAAACTGAGAGAATATTACTAAACTGAGAGAGCTGAGAGAATATTACTAAACTGAGAGAATATTACTAAACTGAGAGAGTATTACTAAACTGGGGGAGTATTACTATAACGAGAGAGTATTACTAACCTGAGAGAGTATTACTAAACTGAGAGAATATTACTAAACTGTGAGAGTATTACTAAACTGAGAGAGTATTACTAAACTGAGAGAGTATTACTAAACTGAGAGAGTATTACTAAACTGAGAAAATATTACTAAACTGTGAGAGTATTACTAAACTGAGAGAGTATTACTAACCCGAGAGAGTATTACTAAACTGAGAGAGAATTACTAAACTGAGAGAGTGTTACTAGACTGAGATAGTATTACTCAACTGAGAGAGTATTACTAAACTGAGAGAGTATTACTAAACTGAGAGAATATTACTAAACGGTGAGAGTATTACTAAACTGAGAGAGTTATACTAACCCGAGAGCTATTACTAAACTGAGAGAGTATTACTAAACTGAGAAAGTGTTACTAGACTGAGATAGTATTACTCAACTGTGAGAGTGTTACTAAACTGAGAGAATATTACTCAACGGAGAGATTATTACTCAACTGAGAGAGTGTTACTAAACTAAGAGAGTATTACTAAACTGAGAGAGTGTTACTAGACTGAGAGAGTATTACTAAACTGAGAGAATATTACTAAACTGAGAGAGTATTACTAAACTGAGAGAGCTTAGAGAATATTACTCAACGGAGAGATTATTACTCAACTGAGAGAGTGTTACTAAACTAAGAGAGTATTACTAAACTGAGAGAGTATTACTAAACTGAGAGAGCTGAGAGAATATTACTAAACTGAGAGAATATTACTAAACTGAGAGAGTATTACTAAACTGAGGGAGTATTACTAAACCAAGATAGTATTACTAAACTGAGAGAATATTACTAAACTGAGAGAATATTACTAAACTGAGAGAGCTGAGAGAATATTACTAAACTGAGAGAATATTACTAAACTGAGAGAGTATTACTAAACTGGGGGAGTATTACTAAACCGAGAGAGTATTACTAACCTGAGAGAGTATTACTAAACTGAGAGAATATTACTAAACTGTGAGAGTATTACTAAACTGAGAGAGTATTACTAAACTGAGGGAGTGTTACTAGACTGAGATAGTATTACTCAACTGAGAGAGTATTACTAAACTGAGAGAGTGTTTCTAGACTGAGAGAGTATAACTAAACTGAGAGAATATTACTAAACTGAGAGAGTATTACTAAACTGAGGGAGTATTACTAAACCGAGAGAGTATTACTAAACTGAGAGAATATTACTAAACTGAGAGAGTATTACTAACCCGAGAGAGTATTACTAAACTGAGAGAGAATTACTAAACTGAGAGAGTGTTACTAGACTGAGATAGTATTACTCAACTGAGAGAGTATTACTAAACTGAGAGAGTATTACTAAACTGAGAGAATATTACTAAACGGTGAGAGTATTACTAAACTGAGAGAGTATTACTAACCCGAGAGCTATTACTAAACTGAGAGAGTATTACTAAACTGAGAGAATGTTACTAGACTGAGATAGTATTACTCAACTGTGAGTGTTACTAAACTGAGAGAATATTACTCAACGGAGAGATTATTACTCAACTGAGAGAGTGTTACTAAACTAAGAGAGTATTACTAAACTGAGAGAGTATTACTAAACCAAGAGAGTATTACTAAACTGAGAGAATATTACTAAACTGAGAGAGTATTACTAAACTGAGAGAGCTGAGAGAATATTACTAAACTGAGAGAATATTACTAAACTGAGAGAGTATTACTAAACGGGGGGAGTATTACTAAACCGAGAGAGTATTACTAAACTGAGGGAGTATTACTAAACCGAGAGAGTAATACTAACCTGAGAGAGTATTACTAAACTGAGAGAATATTACTAAACTGTGAGAGTATTACTAAACTGAGAGAGTATTACTAACCCGAGAGAGTATTACTAAACTGAGAGAGTATTACTAAACTGAGAGAGTGTTACTAGACTGAGATAGTATGACTCAACTGAGAGAGTATTACTTAAACTGAGAGAGTGTTACTAGACTGAGAGAGTATTACTAAACTGAGAGATTATTACTAAACTGATAGAGTATTACTAAACTGAGAGAGCTGAGAGAATATTACTAAACTGAGAGAATATTACTAAACTGAGAGAGTATTACTAAACTGAGAGAGTGTTACTAAACTGAGAGAATATTACTCAACGGAGAGATTATTACTCAACTGAGAGAGTGTTTCTAAACTAAGAGAGTATTACAAAACTGAGTCAGTATTACTAAACTGAGAGAGCTGAGAGAATATTACTAAACTGAGAGAATATTACTAAACTGAGAGAGTATTACTAAACTGAGGGAGTATTACTAAACCAAGAGAGTATTACTAAACTGAGAGAATATTACTAAACTGAGAGAATATTACTAAACTGAGAGAGCTGAGAGAATATTACTAAACTGAGAGAATATTACTAAACTGAGAGAGTATTACTAAACTGGGGGAGTATTACTAAACCGAGAGAGTATTACTAACCTGAGAGAGTATTACTAAACTGAGAGAATATTACTAAACTGAGAGAGTATTACTAAACTGAGAGAGTATTACTAAACTGAGGGAGTGTTACTAGACTGAGATAGTATTACTCAACTGAGAGAGTATTACTAAACTGAGAGAGTGTTTCTAGACCGAGAGAGTATTACTAAACTGAGAGAATATTACTAAACTGAGAGAGTATTACTAGACTGAGATAGTATTACTCAACTGAGAGAGTATTACTAAACTGAGAGAGTATTACTAAACTGAGAGAATATTACTAAACGGTGAGAGTATTACTAAACTGAGAGAGTATTACTAACCCGAGAGCTATTACTAAACTGAGAGAGTATTACTAAACTGAGAGAGTGTTACTAGACTGAGATAGTATTACTCAACTGTGAGTGTTACTAAACTGAGAGAATATTACTCAACGGAGAGATTATTACTCAACTGAGAGAGTGTTACTAAACTAAGAGAGTATTACTAAACTGAGAGAGTATTACTAAACCAAGAGAGTATTACTAAACTGAGAGAATATTACTAAACTGAGAGAGTATTACTAAACTGAGAGAGCTGAGAGAATACTACTAAACTGAGAGAATATTACTAAACTGAGAGAGTATTACTAAACTGAGGGAGTATTACTAAACCGAGAGAGTATTACTAAACTGAGAGAGTATTACTAAACCGAGAGAGTATTACTAACCTGAGAGAGTATTACTAAACTGAGAGAATATTACTAAACTGTGAGAGTATTACTAAACTGAGAGAGTATTACTAACCCGAGAGAGTATTACTAAACTGAGAGAGTATTACTAAACTGAGAGAGTGTTACTAGACTGAGATAGTATTACTCAACTGAGAGAGTATTACTAAACTGAGAGAGTGTTACTAGACTGAGAGAGTATTACTAAACTGAGAGAATATTACTAAACTGAGAGAGTATTACTAAACTGAGAGAGCTGAGAGAATATTACTAAACTGAGAGAATATTACTAAACTGAGAGAGTATTACTAAACTGAGAGAGTGTTAGTAAACTGAGAGAATATTACTCAACGGAGAGATTATTACTCAACTGAGAGAGTGTTACTAAACTAAGAGAGTATTACTAAACTGAGAGAGTATTACTAAACTGAGAGAGCTGAGAGAATATTACTAAACTGAGAGAATATTACTAAACTGAGAGAGTATTACTAAACTGAGGGAGTATTACTAAACCAAGAGAGTATTACTAAACTGAGAGAATATTACTAAACTGAGAGAATATTACTAAACTGAGAGAGCTGAGAGAATATTACTAAACTGAGAGAATATTACTAAACTGAGAGAGTATTACTAAACTGGGGGAGTATTACTAAACCGAGAGAGTATTACTAACCTGAGAGAGTATTACTAAACTGAGAGAATATTACTAAACTGTGAGAGTATTACTAAACTGAGAGAGTATTACTAAACTGAGGGAGTGTTACTAGACTGAGATAGTATTACTCAACTGAGAGAGTATTACTAAACTGAGAGAGTGTTTCTAGACCGAGAGAGTATAACTAAACTGAGAGAATATTACTAAACTGAGAGAGTATTACTAAACTGAGGGAGTATTACTAAACCGAGAGAGTATTACTAAACTGAGAGAATATTACTAAACTGAGAGAGTATTACTAACCCGAGAGAGTATTACTAAACTGAGAGAGAATTACTAAACTGAGAGAGTGTTACTAGACTGAGATAGTATTACTCAACTGAGAGAGTATTACTAAACTGAGAGAGTATTACTAAACTGAGAGAATATTACTAAACGGTGAGAGTATTACTAAACTGAGAGAGTATTACTAACCCGAGAGCTATTACTAAACTGAGAGAGTATTACTAAACTGAGAGAGTGTTACTAGAATGAGATAGTATTACTCAACTGTGAGAGTGTTACTAAACTGAGAGAATATTACTCAACGGAGAGATTATTACTCAACTGAGAGAGTGTTACTAAACTAAGAGAGTATTACTAAACTGAGAGAGTATTACTAAACCAAGAGAGTATTACTAAACTGAGAGAGTATTACTAAACTGGGGGAGTATTACTAAACCGAGAGAGTATTACTAACCTGAGAGAGTATTACTAAACTGAGAGAATATTACTAAACTGTGAGAGTATTACTAAACTGAGAGAGTATTACTAAACTGAGGGAGTGTTACTAAACTGGGGGAGTATTACTAAACCGAGAGAGTATTACTAACCTGAGAGAGTATTACTAAACTGAGAGAATATTACTAAACTGTGAGAGTATTACTAAACTGAGAGAGTATTACTAAACTGAGGGAGTGTTACTAGACTGAGATAGTATTACTCAACTGAGAGAGTATTACTAAACTGAGAGAGTGTTTCTAGACTGAGAGAGTATAACTAAACTGAGAGAATATTACTAAACTGAGAGAGTATTACTAAACTGAGGGAGTATTACTAAACCGAGAGAGTATTACTAAACTGAGAGAATATTACTAAACTGAGAGAGTATTACTAACCCGAGAGAGTATTACTAAACTGTGAGAGAATTACTAAACTGAGAGAGTGTTACTAGACTGAGATAGTATTACTCAACTGAGAGAGTATTACTAAACTGAGAGAGTATTACTAAACTGAGAGAATATTACTAAACTGAGAGAGTATTACTAAACTGAGAGAGTATTACTAACCCGAGAGCTATTACTAAACTGAGAGAGTATTACTAAACTGAGAGAGTGTTACTAGAATGAGATAGTATTACTCAACTGTGAGAGTGTTACTAAACTGAGAGAATATTACTCAACGGAGAGATTATTACTCAACTGAGAGAGTGTTACTAAACTAAGAGAGTATTACTAAACTGAGAGAGTATTACTAAACCAAGAGAGTATTACTAAACTGAGAGAATATTACTAAACTGAGAGATTATTACTAAACTGAGAGAGCTGAGAGAATATTACTAAACTGAGAGAATATTACTAAACTGAGAGAGTATTACTAAACGGGGGGAGTATTACTAAACCGAGAGAGTATTACTAAACTGAGAGAGTAATACTAACCTGAGAGAGTATTACTAAACTGAGAGAATATTACTAAACTGTGAGAGTATTACTAAACTGAGAGAGTATTACTAAACTGAGAGAGTATTACTAAACTGAGAGAGTGTTACTAGACTGAGATAGTATTACTCAACTGAGAGAGTGTTACTAAACTGAGAGAATATTACTCAACGGAGAGATTATTACTCAACTGAGAGAGTGTTACTAAACTAAGAGAGTATTACTAAACTGAGAGAGTATTACTAAACTGAGAGAGCTGAGAGAATATTACTAAACTGAGAGAATATTACTAAACTGAGAGAGTATTACTAAACTGAGGGAGTATTACTAAACCAAGAGAGTATTACTAAACTGAGAGAATATTACTAAACTGAGAGAATATTACTAAACTGAGAGAGCTGAGAGAATATTACTAAACTGAGAGAATATTACTAAACTGAGAGAGTATTACTAAACTGGGGGAGTATTACTATAACGAGAGAGTATTACTAAACTGAGAGAGTATTACTAAACTGAGAGAATATTACTAAACTGAGAGAGTATTACTAAACTGAGAGAGTATTACTAAACTGAGAGAGTGTTACTAGACTGAGCTAGTATTACTCAACTGAGAGAGTATTACTAAACTGAGAGAGTGTTTCTAGACTGAGAGAGTATAACTAAACTGAGAGAATATTACTAAACTGAGAGATTATTACTAAACTGAGAGAGCTGAGAGAATATTACTAAACTGAGAGAATATTACTAAACTGAGAGAGTATTACTAAACGGGGGGAGTATTACTAAACCGAGAGAGTATTACTAAACTGAGAGAGTAATACTAACCTGAGAGAGTATTACTAAACTGAGAGAATATTACTAAACTGTGAGAGTATTACTAAACTGAGAGAGTATTACTAAACTGAGAGAGTATTACTAAACTGAGAGAGTGTTACTAGACTGAGATAGTATTACTCAACTGAGAGAGTGTTACTAAACTGAGAGAATATTACTCAACGGAGAGATTATTACTCAACTGAGAGAGTGTTACTAAACTAAGAGAGTATTACTAAACTGAGAGAGTATTACTAAACTGAGAGAGCTGAGAGAATATTACTAAACTGAGAGAATATTACTAAACTGAGAGAGTATTACTAAACTGAGGGAGTATTACTAAACCAAGAGAGTATTACTAAACTGAGAGAATATTACTAAACTGAGAGAATATTACTAAACTGAGAGAGCTGAGAGAATATTACTAAACTGAGAGAATATTACTAAACTGAGAGAGTATTACTAAACTGGGGGAGTATTACTATAACGAGAGAGTATTACTAACCTGAGAGAGTATTACTAAACTGAGAGAATATTACTAAACTGTGAGAGTATTACTAAACTGAGAGAGTATTACTAAACTGAGGGAGTGTTACTAGACTGAGATAGTATTACTCAACTGAGAGAGTATTACTAAACTGAGAGAGTGTTTCTAGACTGAGAGTGTAACTAAACTGAGAGAATATTACTAAACTGAGAGAGTATTACTAAACTGAGAGAGTATTACTAAACTGAGAAAATATTACTAAACTGTGAGAGTATTACTAAACTGAGAGAGTATTACTAACCCGAGAGAGTATTACTAAACTGAGAGAGAATTACTAAACTGAGAGAGTGTTACTAGACTGAGATAGTATTACTCAACTGAGAGAGTATTACTAAACTGAGAGAGTATTACTAAACTGAGAGAATATTACTAAACGGTGAGAGTATTACTAAACTGAGAGAGTTATACTAACCCGAGAGCTATTACTAAACTGAGAGAGTGTTACTAGACTGAGATAGTATTACTCAACTGAGAGAGTATTACTAAACTGAGAGAGTATTACTAAACTGAGAGAATATTACTAAACGGTGAGAGTATTACTAAACTGAGAGAGTATTACTAACCCGAGAGCTATTACTAAACTGAGAGAGTATTACTAAACTGAGAGAGTGTTACTAGAATGAGATAGTATTACTCAACTGTGAGAGTGTTACTAAACTGAGAGAATATTACTCAACGGAGAGATTATTACTCAACTGAGAGAGTGTTACTAAACTAAGAGAGTATTACTAAACTGATAGAGTATTACTAAACCAAGAGAGTATTACTAAACTGAGAGAATATTACTAAACTGAGAGAATATTACTAAACTGAGAAAGCTGAGAGAATATTACTAAACTGAGAGAATATTACTAAACTGAGAGAGTATTACTAAACTGAGGGAGTATTACTAAACCGAGAGAGTATTAGTAACCTGAGAGAGTATTACTAAACTGAGAGAATATTACTAAACTGTGAGAGTATTACTAAACTGAGAGAGTATTACTAAACTGAGAGAGTATTACTAGACTGAGATAGTATTACTCAACTGAGAGAGTATTACTAAACTGATAGAGTGTTTCTAGACCGAGAGAGTATAACTAAACTGAGAGAATATTACTAAACTGAGAGAGTATTACTAAACTGAGGGAGTATTACTAAACCGAGAGAATATTACTAAACTGAGAGAGTATTACTAAACGGGGGGAGTATTACTAAACCGAGAGAGTATTACTAAACTGAGGGAGTATTACTAAACCGAGAGAGTAATACTAACCTGAGAGAGTATTACTAAACTGAGAGAATATTACTAAACTGTGAGAGTATTACTAAACTGAGAGAGTATTACTAACCCGAGAGAGTATTACTAAACTGAGAGAGTATTACTAAACTGAGAGAGTGTTACTAGACTGAGATAGTATTACTCAACTGAGAGAGTATTACTAAACTGAGAGAGTGTTACTAGACTTAGCGAGTATAACTAAACTGAGAGAGCTGAGAGAATATTACTAAACTGAGAGAATATTACTAAACTGAGAGAGTATTACTAAACTGAGAGAGTGTTACTAAACTGAGAGAGTGTTACTAGACTGAGAGAGTATTACTAAACTGAGAGAATATTACTAAACCGAGAGAGTATTACTAAACTGGGGGAGTATTACTAAACCGAGAGAGTATTACTAACCTGAGAGAGTATTACTAAACTGAGAGAATATTACTAAACTGTGAGAGTATTATTAAATTGAGAGAGTATTACTAACCCGAGAGAGTATTACTAAACTGAGAGAGTATTACTAAACTGAGAGGGTGTTACTAGACTGAGATAGTATTACTCAACTGAGAGAGTATTACTAAACTGAGAGAGTGTTACTAGACTGAGAGAGTATTACTAAACTGAGAGAGTGTTACTAGACTTAGCGAGTATAACTAAACTGAGAGAGCTGAGAGAATATTACTAAACTGAGAGAATATTACTAAACTGAGAGAGTATTACTAAACTGAGAGAATATTACTAAACTGAGAGAGTATTACCTAAACTGAGGGAGTATTACTAAACCGAGAGAGTATTACTAACCTGAGAGAGTATTACTAAACTGAGAGAATATTACTAAACTGTGAGAGTATTACTAAACTGAGAAAGTATTACTAACCCGAGAGAGTATTACTAAACTGAGAAAGTATTACTAAACTGAGAGAGTGTTACTAGACTGAGATAGTATTACTCAATTGAGAAGGTATTACTAAACTGAGAGAGTGTTACTATACTTAGCGAGTATAACCAAACTGAGAGAGCTGAGAGAATATTACTAAACTGAGAGAATATTACTAAACTGAGAGAGTATTACTAAACTGAGAGAGTGTTACTAAACTGAGAGAGTGTTACTAGACTGAGAGAGTATTACTAAACTGAGAGAGTGTTACTAAACTGAGAGAGTATTACTAAACTGAGAGAGCTGAGAGAGTATTACAAGACTGAGAGAGTATTACTAAACTGAGAGTGTTTTACTAAACTGAGAGAGTACTACTAACCCAAGAGAGTATTACTAAACTGAGAGAGTATTACTAAACAAAGAGAATATTACTAAACTGAGAGAGCTGAGAGAATATTACTAAACGGAGAGAGTATTACTAAACTGAGAGAATATTACTAAACTGAGAGAGTATTACTAAACTGAGAGAGTGTTACTAAACTGAGAGAAAATTACTCAACGGAGAGATTATTACTCAACTGAGAGAGTATTACTAAACTGAGAGAGTATTACTAAACTGAGAGAGTGTTGCTAGACTGAAATAGTATTACTAAACTGAGAGGATATAACTAAACTGAGACAGTTTTACTAAACTGAGACAGTTTTACTAAACTGAGAGAGTGTTACTAGACTGAGAGAGTATTACTAAACTGAGAGAGTGTTGCTAGACTGAAATAGTATTACTAAACTGAGAGGATATAACTAAACACTAAACTGAGACAGTTTTACTAAACTGAGAGAGTGTTACTAGACTGAGAGAGTATTACTAAACTGAGAGAATATTACTAAACTGAGAGAGTATTACTAAACTGAGACAATATTACTACACTGAGGGAGTATTACTAAACTGAGAGAGTATTACTAACCCGAGAGAGTATTACTAAACTGAGAGAATATTACTAAACTGTGAGAGTATTACTAAACTGAGAGAGTATTACTAACCCGAGAGAGTATTACTAAACTGAGAGAGTATTACTAAACTGAGAGAGTGTTACTAGACTGAGATAGTATTACTCAACTGAGAGAGTATTACTAAACTGAGAGAGTGTTACTAGACTGAGAGAGTATTACTAAACTGAGAGAATATTACTAAACTGAGAGAGTATTACTGAGAAACTGAGAGAGCTGAGAGAATATTACTAAACTGAGAGAGTATTACTAAACTGAGAGAGTGAGAGAGTATTACTAAACTGAGAGAGTGTTACTAGACTGAGAGAGTATTACTAAACTGAGAGAATATTACTAAACTGAGAGTGTATTACTAAACTGAGAGAGCTGAGAGAATATTACTAAACTGAGAGAATATTACTAAACTGAGAGAGTATTACTAAACTGAGGGAGTATTACTAAACCGAGAGAGTATTACTAACCTGAGAGAGTATTACTAAATTGAGAGAATATTACTAAACTGTGAGAGTATTACTAAACTGAGAGAGTATTACTAACCCGAGAGAGTATTACTAAACTGAGAAAGTATTACTAAACTGAGAGAGTGTTACTAGACTGACATAGTATTACTCAATTGAGAGAGTATTACTAAACTGAGAGAGTGTTACTAGACTTAGCGAGTATAACTAAACTGAGAGAGCTGAGAGAATATTACTAAACTGAGAGAATATTACTAAACTGAGAGAGTATTACTAAACTGAGAGAATATTACTAAACTGAGAGAGTATTACTAAACTGAGGGAATATTACTAAACCGAGAGAGTATTACTAACCTGAGAGAGTATTACTAAACTGAGAGAATATTACTAAACTGTGAGAGTATTACTAAACTGAGAGAGTATTACTAACCCGAGAGAGTATTACTAAACTGAGAAAGTATTACTAAACTGAGAGAGTGTTACTAGACTGAAATAGTATTACTCAATTGAGAGAGTATTACTAAACTGAGAGAGTGTTACTAGACTTAGCGAGTATAACTAAACTGAGAGAGCTGAGAGAATATTACTAACCTGAGAGAATATTACTAAACTGAGAGAGTATTACTAAACTGAGAGAGTGTTACTAAACTGAGAGAGTGTTACTAGACTGAGAGAGTATTACTAAACTGAGAGAGTGTTACTAAACTGAGAGAGTATTACTAAACTGAGAGAGCTGAGAGAGTATTACAAGACTGAGAGAGTATTACTAAACTGAGAGTGTTTTACTAAACTGAGAGAGTACTACTAACCCAAGAGAGTATTACTAAACTGAGAGAGTATTACTAAACAAAGAGAATATTACTAAACTGAGAGAGCTGAGAGAATATTACTAAACTGAGAGAGTATTACTAAACTGAGAGAATATTACTAAACTGAGAGAGTATTACTAAACTGAGAGAGTGTTACTAAACTGAGAGAGTATTACTAAACTGAGAGAGTGTTGCTAGACTGAAATAGTATTACTAAACTGAGAGGATATAACTAAACTGAGACAGTTTTACTAAACTGAGACAGTTTTACTAAACTGAGAGAGTGTTACTAGACTGAGAGAGTATTACTAAACTGAGAGAGTGTTGCTAGACTGAAATAGTATTACTAAACTGAGAGGATATAACTAAACTGAGACAGTTTTACTAAACTGAGACAGTTTTACTAAACTGAGAGAGTGTTACTAGACTGAGAGAGTATTACTAAACTGAGAGAATATTACTAAACTGAGAGAGTATTACTAAACTGAGGGAGTATTACTAAACTGAGAGAGTATTACTAACCCGAGAGAGTATTACTAAACTGAGAGAATATTACTAAACTGTGAGAGTATTACTAAACTGAGAGACTATTACTAACCCGAGAGAGTATTACTAAACTGAGAGAGTATTACTAAACTGAGAGAGTGTTACTAGACTGAGATAGTATTACTCAACTGAGAGAGTATTACTAAACTGAGAGAGTGTTACTAGACTGAGAGAGTATTACTAAACTGAGAGAATATTACTAAACTGAGAGAGTGTTACTAAACTGAGAGAGTATTACTAAACTGAGAGAGTGTTACTAGAATGAGATAGTATTACTCAACTGTGAGAGTGTTACTAAACTGAGAGAATATTACTCAACGGAGAGATTATTACTCAACTGAGAGAGTGTTACTAAACTAAGAGAGTATTACTAAACTGAGAGAGTGTTACTAAACTGAGAGAGCTGAGAGAATATTACTAAACTGAGAGAATATTACTAAACTGAGAGAGTATTACTAAACTGAGGGAGTATTACTAAACCAAGAGAGTATTACTAAACTGAGAGAATATTACTAAACTGAGAGAATATTACTAAACTGAGAGAATATTACTAAACTGAGAGAGCTGAGAGAATATTACTAAACTGAGAGAATATTACTAAACTGAGAGAGTATTACTAAACTGGGGGAGTATTACTAAACCGAGAGAGTATTACTAACCTGAGAGAGTATTACTAAACTGAGAGAATATTACTAAACTGTGAGAGTATTACTAAACTGAGAGAGTATTACTAAACTGAGGGAGTGTTACTAGACTGAGATAGTATTACTCAACTGAGAGAGTATTACTAAACTGAGAGAGTGTTTCTAGACTGAGAGAGTATTACTAAACTGAGAGAGTATTACTAAACTGAGAGAGTATTACTAAACTGAGAGAGTATTACTAAACTGAGAGAGCTGAGAGAATATTACTAAACTGAGAGAATATTACTAAACTGAGAGGGTATTACTAAACTGAGAGAGTATTACTAGACTGAGAGAGTATTACTAAACTGAGAGAGTATTACTAAACTGAGAGAGTATTACTAAACTGAGAGAGCTGAGAGAGTATTACAAGACTGAGAGAGTATTACTAAACTGAGAGTGTTTTACTAAACTGAGAGAGTACTACTAACCCAAGAGAGTATTACTAAACTGAGAGAGTATTACTAAACAAAGAGAATATTACTAAACGGAGAGAGCTGAGAGAATATTACTAAACTGAGAGAGTATTACTAAACTGAGAGAATATTACTAAACTGAGAGAGTATTACTAAACTGAGAGAGTGTTACTAAACTGAGAGAGTATTACTAAACTGAGAGAGTGTTGCTAGACTGAAATAGTATTACTAAACTGAGAGGATATAACTAAACTGAGACAGTTTTACTAAACTGAGACAGTTTTACTAAACTGAGAGAGTGTTACTAGACTGAGAGAGTATTACTAAACTGAGAGAGTGTTGCTAGACTGAAATAGTATTACTAAACTGAGAGGATATAACTAAACTGAGACAGTTTTACTAAACTGAGACAGTTTTACTAAACTGAGAGAGTGTTACTAGACTGAGAGAGTATTACTAAACTGAGAGAATATTACTAAACTGAGAGAGTATTACTAAACTGAGACAATATTACTACACTGAGGGAGTATTACTAAACTGAGAGAGTATTACTAACCCGAGAGAGTATTACTAAACTGAGAGAATATTACTAAACTGTGAGAGTATTACTAAACTGAGAGACTAGTACTAACCCGAGAGAGTATTACTAAACTGAGAGAGTATTACTAAACTGAGAGAGTGTTACTAGACTGAGATAGTATTACTCAACTGAGAGAGTATTACTAAACTGAGAGAGTGTTACTAGACTGAGAGAGTATTACTAAACTGAGAGAATATTACTAAACTGAGAGAGTATTACTAAACTTAGAGAGCTGAGAGAATATTACTAAACTGAGAGAATATTACTAAACTGAGAGAGTATTACTAAACTGAGAGAGTGTTACTAAACTGAGAGAATATTACTCAACGGAGAGATTATTACTCAACTGAGAGAGTGTTACTAAACTAAGAGAGTATTACTAAACTGAGAGAGTATTACTAAACTGAGAGAGCTGAGAGAATATTACTAAACTGAGAGAATATTACTAAACTGAGAGAGTATTACTAAACTGAGGGAGTATTACTAAACCAAGAGAGTATTACTAAACTGAGAGAATATTACTAAACTGAGAGAATATTACTAAACTGAGAGAGCTGAGAGAATATTACTAAACTGAGAGAATATTACTAAACTGAGAGAGTATTACTAAACTGGGGGAGTATTACTAAACCGAGAGAGTATTACTAACCTGAGAGAGTATTACTAAACTGAGAGAATATTACTAAACTGTGAGAGTATTACTAAACTGAGAGAGTATTACTAAACTGAGGGAGTGTTACTAGACTGAGATAGTATTACTCAACTGAGAGAGTATTACTAAACTGAGAGAGTGTTTCTAGACTGAGAGAGTATAACTAAACTGAGAGAATATTACTAAACTGAGAGAGTGTTACTAGACTGAGAGTGTATTACTAAACTGAGAGAGCTGAGAGAATATTACTAAACTGAGAGAATATTACTAAACTGAGAGAGTATTACTAAACTGAGGGAGTATTACTAAACCGAGAGAGTATTACTAACCTGAGAGAGTATTACTAAATTGAGAGAATATTACTAAACTGTGAGAGTATTACTAAACTGAGAGAGTATTACTAACCCGAGAGAGTATTACTAAACTGAGAAAGTATTACTAAACTGAGAGAGTGTTACTAAACTGAGAGAATATTACTAAACTGAGAGAGTATTACCTAAACTGAGGGAGTATTACTAAACCGAGAGAGTATTACTAAACCGAGAGAGTATTACTAACCTAAGAGAGTATTACTAAACTGAGAGAATATTACTAAACTGTGAGAGTATTACTAAACTGAGAGAGTATTACTAACCCGAGAGAGTATTACTAAACTGAGAAAGTATTACTAAACTGAGAGAGTGTTACTAGACTGAGATAGTATTACTCAATTGAGAGAGTATTACTAAACTGAGAGAGTGTTACTAGACTTAGCGAGTATAACTAAACTGAGAGAGCTGAGAGAATATTACTAACCTGAGAGAATATTACTAAACTGAGAGAGTATTACTAAACTGAGAGAGTGTTACTAAACTGAGAGAGTGTTACTAGACTGAGAGAGTATTACTAAACTGAGAGAGTGTTACTAAACTGAGAGAGTATTACTAAACTGAGAGAGCTGAGAGAGTATTACAAGACTGAGAGAGTATTACTAAACTGAGAGTGTTTTACTAAACTGAGAGAGTACTACTAACCCAAGAGAGTATTACTAAACTGAGAGAGTATTACTAAACAAAGAGAATATTACTAAACTGAGAGAGCTGAGATAATATTACTAAACTGAGAGAGTATTACTAAACTGAGAGAATATTACTAAACTGAGAGAGTATTACTAAACTGAGAGAGTGTTACTAAACTGAGAGAGTATTACTAAACTGAGAGAGTGTTGCTAGACTGAAATAGTATTACTAAACTGAGAGGATATAACTAAACTGAGACAGTTTTACTAAACTGAGACAGTTTTACTAAACTGAGAGAGTGTTACTAGACTGAGAGAGTATTACTAAACTGAGAGAGTGTTGCTAGACTGAAATAGTATTACTAAACTGAGAGGATATAACTAAACTGAGACAGTTTTACTAAACTGAGACAGTTTTACTAAACTGAGAGAGTGTTACTAGACTGAGAGAGTATTACTAAACTGAGAGAATATTACTAAACTGAGAGAGTATTACTAAACTGAGACAATATTACTACACTGAGGGAGTATTACTAAACTGAGAGAGTATTACTAACCCGAGAGAGTATTACTAAACTGAGAGAATATTACTAAACTGAGAGAGTATTACTAAACAGAGAGAATATTACTAAACTGTGAGAATATTATTAAACTGAGAGAGTGTTGCTAGATTGAGAGAGTATTACTAAACTGAGAGAATATTAGTAAACTGAGAAAGTATAACTAAACTGAGAGAGCTGAGAGAATATTACTAAACTGAGAGAATATTACTAAACTGAGAGAGTATTACTAAACTGAGAGAGTGTTACTAAACTGAGAGAGTGTTACTAGACTGAGAGAATATTACTAAACTGAGAGAATATTACTAAACTGAGAGAGTATTACTAAACTGAGAGAGTATAACTAAACTGAGAGAGCTGAGAGAATATTACTAAACTGAGAGAGTATTACTAAACTGAGAGAGTGTTACTAAACTGAGAGAGTGTTACTAGACTGAGAGAGTATTACTAAACTGAGAGAGTGTTACTAAACTGAGAGAGTATTACTAAACTGAGAGAGCTGAGAGAATATTAATAAACTGAGAGAGTATTACTAAACTGAGAGAATATTACTAAACTGAGAGAGTATTACTAAACTGAGAGAGTAGTACTAAACTGAGAGAGTGTTGCTAGACTGAGATAGTATTACTAAACTGAGAGGATATAACTAAACTGAGACAGTTTACTAAACTGAGACAGTTTTACTAAACTGAGAGAGTGTTACTAGACTGAGAGAGTATTACTAAACTGAGAGAATATTACTAAACTGAGGGAGTATTACTAAACTGAGGGAGTATTACTAAACTGAGAGAGTATTACTAAACTGAGGGAGTGTTACTAGACTGAGATAGTATTACTCAACTGAGAGAGTGTTGCTAGACTGAAATAGTATTACTAAACTGAGAGGATATAACTAAACTGAGACAGTTTTACTAAACTGAGAGAGTGTTACTAGACTGAGAGAGTATTACTAAACTGAGAGAATATTACTAAACTGAGAGAGTATTACTAAACTGAGACAATATTACTACACTGAGGGAGTATTACTAAACTGAGAGAGTATTACTAACCCGAGAGAGTATTACTAAACTGAGAGAATATTACTAAACTGTGAGAATATTACTAAACTGAGAGAGTATTACTAACCCGAGAGAGTATTACTAAACTGAGAGAGTATTACTAAACTGAGAGAGTGTTACTAGACTGAGATAGTATTACTCAACTGAGAGAGTATTACTAAACTGAGAGAGTGTTACTAGACTGAGAGAGTATTACTAAACTGAGAGAATATTACTAAACTGAGAGAGTATTACTAAACTGAGAGAGCTGAGAGAATATTACTAAACTGAGAGAATATTACTAAACTGAGAGAATATTACTAAACTGAGAGAGCTGAGAGAATATTACTAAACTGAGAGAATATTACTAAACTGAGAGAGTATTACTAAACTGGGGGAGTATTACTAAACCGAGAGAGTATTACTAACCTGAGAGAGTATTACTAAACTGAGAGAATATTACTAAACTGTGAGAGTATTACTAAACTGAGAGAGTATTACTAAACTGAGGGAGTGTTACTAGACTGAGATAGTATTACTCAACTGAGAGAGTATTACTAAACTGAGAGAGTGTTTCTAGACTGAGAGAGTATAACTAAACTGAGAGAATATTACTAAACTGAGAGAGTGTTACTAGACTGAGAGTGTATTACTAAACTGAGAGAGCTGAGAGAATATTACTAAACTGAGAGAATATTACTAAACTGAGAGGGTATTACTAAACTGAGGGAGTATTACTAGACTGAGAGAGTATTACTAAACTGAGAGAGTGTTACTAAACTGAGAGAGTATTACTAAACTGAGAGAGCTGAGAGAGTATTACAAGACTGAGAGAGTATTACTAAACTGAGAGTGTTTTACTAAACTGAGAGAGTACTACTAACCCAAGAGAGTATTACTAAACTGAGAGAGTATTACTAAACAAAGAGAATATTACTAAACGGAGAGAGCTGAGAGAATATTACTAAACTGAGAGAGTATTACTAAACTGAGAGAATATTACTAAACTGAGAGAGTATTACTAAACTGAGAGAGTGTTACTAAACTGAGAGAGTATTACTAAACTGAGAGAGTGTTGCTAGACTGAAATAGTATTACTAAACTGAGAGGATATAACTAAACTGAGACAGTTTTACTAAACTGAGACAGTTTTACTAAACTGAGAGAGTGTTACTAGACTGAGAGAGTATTACTAAACTGAGAGAGTGTTGCTAGACTGAAATAGTATTACTAAACTGAGAGGATATAACTAAACTGAGACAGTTTTACTAAACTGAGACAGTTTTACTAAACTGAGAGAGTGTTACTAGACTGAGAGAGTATTACTAAACTGAGAGAATATTACTAAACTGAGAGAGTATTACTAAACTGAGACAATATTACTACACTGAGGGAGTATTACTAAACTGAGAGAGTATTACTAACCCGAGAGAGTATTACTAAACTGAGAGAATATTACTAAACTGTGAGAGTATTACTAAACTGAGAGACTAGTACTAACCCGAGAGAGTATTACTAAACTGAGAGAGTATTACTAAACTGAGAGAGTGTTACTAGACTGAGATAGTATTACTCAACTGAGAGAGTATTACTAAACTGAGAGAGTGTTACTAGACTGAGAGAGTATTACTAAACTGAGAGAATATTACTAAACTGAGAGAGTATTACTAAACTTAGAGAGCTGAGAGAATATTACTAAACTGAGAGAATATTACTAAACTGAGAGAGTATTACTAAACTGAGAGAGTGTTACTAAACTGAGAGAATATTACTCAACGGAGAGATTATTACTCAACTGAGAGAGTGTTACTAAACTAAGAGAGTATTACTAAACTGAGAGAGTATTACTAAACTGAGAGAGCTGAGAGAATATTACTAAACTGAGAGAATATTACTAAACTGAGAGAGTATTACTAAACTGAGGGAGTATTACTAAACCAAGAGAGTATTACTAAACTGAGAGAATATTACTAAACTGAGAGAATATTACTAAACTGAGAGAGCTGAGAGAATATTACTAAACTGAGAGAATATTACTAAACTGAGAGAGTATTACTAAACTGGGGGAGTATTACTAAACCGAGAGAGTATTACTAACCTGAGAGAGTATTACTAAACTGAGAGAATATTACTAAACTGTGAGAGTATTACTAAACTGAGAGAGTATTACTAAACTGAGGGAGTGTTACTAGACTGAGATAGTATTACTCAACTGAGAGAGTATTACTAAACTGAGAGAGTGTTTCTAGACTGAGAGAGTATAACTAAACTGAGAGAATATTACTAAACTGAGAGAGTGTTACTAGACTGAGAGTGTATTACTAAACTGAGAGAGCTGAGAGAATATTACTAAACTGAGAGAATATTACTAAACTGAGAGAGTATTACTAAACTGAGGGAGTATTACTAAACCGAGAGAGTATTACTAACCTGAGAGAGTATTACTAAATTGAGAGAATATTACTAAACTGTGAGAGTATTACTAAACTGAGAGAGTATTACTAACCCGAGAGAGTATTACTAAACTGAGAAAGTATTACTAAACTGAGAGAGTGTTACTAAACTGAGAGAATATTACTAAACTGAGAGAGTATTACCTAAACTGAGGGAGTATTACTAAACCGAGAGAGTATTACTAACCTGAGAGAGTATTACTAACCTAAAAGAGTATTACTAAACTGAGAGAATATTACTAAACTGTGAGAGTATTACTAAACTGAGAGAGTATTACTAACCCGAGAGAGTATTACTAAACTGAGAAAGTATTACTAAACTGAGAGAGTGTTACTAGACTGAGATAGTATTACTCAATTGAGAGAGTATTACTAAACTGAGAGAGTGTTACTAGACTTAGCGAGTATAACTAAACTGAGAGAGCTGAGAGAATATTACTAACCTGAGAGAATATTACTAAACTGAGAGAGTATTACTAAACTGAGAGAGTGTTACTAAACTGAGAGAGTGTTACTAGACTGAGAGAGTATTACTAAACTGAGAGAGTGTTACTAAACTGAGAGAGTATTACTAAACTGAGAGAGCTGAGAGAGTATTACAAGACTGAGAGAGTATTACTAAACTGAGAGTGTTTTACTAAACTGAGAGAGTACTACTAACCCAAGAGAGTATTACTAAACTGAGAGAGTATTACTAAACAAAGAGAATATTACTAAACTGAGAGAGCTGAGATAATATTACTAAACTGAGAGAGTATTACTAAACTGAGAGAATATTACTAAACTGAGAGAGTATTACTAAACTGAGAGAGTGTTACTAAACTGAGAGAGTATTACTAAACTGAGAGAGTGTTGCTAGACTGAAATAGTATTACTAAACTGAGAGGATATAACTAAACTGAGACAGTTTTACTAAACTGAGACAGTTTTACTAAACTGAGAGAGTGTTACTAGACTGAGAGAGTATTACTAAACTGAGAGAGTGTTGCTAGACTGAAATAGTATTACTAAACTGAGAGGATATAACTAAACTGAGACAGTTTTACTAAACTGAGACAGTTTTACTAAACTGAGAGAGTGTTACTAGACTGAGAGAGTATTACTAAACTGAGAGAATATTACTAAACTGAGAGAGTATTACTAAACTGAGACAATATTACTACACTGAGGGAGTATTACTAAACTGAGAGAGTATTACTAACCCGAGAGAGTATTACTAAACTGAGAGAATATTACTAAACTGAGAGAGTATTACTAAACAGAGAGAATATTACTAAACTGTGAGAATATTATTAAACTGAGAGAGTGTTGCTAGACTGAGAGAGTATTACTAAACTGAGAGAATATTAGTAAACTGAGAAAGTATAACTAAACTGAGAGAGCTGAGAGAATATTACTAAACTGAGAGAGTATTACTAAACTGAGAGAGTGTTACTAAACTGAGAAAGTGTTACTAGACTGAGAGAGTATTACTAAACTGAGAGAGTATTACTAAACTGAGAGAGTATTACTAAACTGAGAGAGTATTACTAAACTGAGAGAGCTATTACTAAACTGAGAGAGTATTACTAAAGTGAGAGAGTGTTACTAAACTGAGAGAGTGTTACTAGACTGAGAGAGTATTACTAAACTGAGAGAGTGTTACTAAACTGAGAGAGTATTACTAAACTGAGAGAGCTGAGAGAATATTAATAAACTGAGAGAGTATTACTAAACTGAGAGAATATTACTAAACTGAGAGAGTATTACTAAACTGAGAGAGTAGTACTAAACTGAGAGAGTGTTGCTAGACTGAGATAGTATTACTAAACTGAGAGGATATAACTAAACTGAGACAGTTTACTAAACTGAGACAGTTTTACTAAACTGAGAGAGTGTTACTAGACTGAGAGAGTATTACTAAACTGAGAGAATATTACTAAACTGAGGGAGTATTACTAAACTGAGAGAGTATTACTAAACTGAGAGAGTATTACTAAACTGAGGGAGTGTTACTAGACTGAGATAGTATTACTCAACTGAGAGAGTGTTGCTAGACTGAAATAGTATTACTAAACTGAGAGGATATAACTAAACTGAGACAGTTTTACTAAACTGAGAGAGTGTTACTAGACTGAGAGAGTATTACTAAACTGAGAGAATATTACTAAACTGAGAGAGTATTACTAAACTGAGACAATATTACTACACTGAGGGAGTATTACTAAACTGAGAGAGTATTACTAACCCGAGAGAGTATTACTAAACTGAGAGAATATTACTAAACTGTGAGAATATTACTAAACTGAGAGAGTATTACTAACCCGAGAGAGTATTACTAAACTGAGAGAGTATTACTAAACTGAGAGAGTGTTACTAGACTGAGATAGTATTACTCAACTGAGAGAGAGAGAGTATTACTAAACTGAGAGAGTGTTGCTAGACTGAAATAGTATTACTAAACTGAGAGGATATAACTAAACTGAGACAGTTTTACTAAACTGAGACAGTTTTACTAAACTGAGAGAGTGTTACTAGACTGAGAGAGTATTACTAAACTGAGAGAGTGTTGCTAGACTGAAATAGTATTACTAAACTGAGAGGATATAACTAAACTGAGACAGTTTTACTAAACTGAGACAGTTTTACTAAACTGAGAGAGTGTTACTAGACTGAGAGAGTATTACTAAACTGAGAGAATATTACTAAACTGAGAGAGTATTACTAAACTGAGACAATATTACTAAACTGAGGGAGTATTACTAAACTGAGAGAGTATTACTAACCCGAGAGAGTATTACTAAACTGAGAGAATATTACTAAACTGTGAGAGTATTACTAAACTGAGAGACTAGTACTAACCCGAGAGAGTATTACTAAACTGAGAGAGTATTACTAAACTGAGAGAGTGTTACTAGACTGAGATAGTATTACTCAACTGAGAGAGTATTACTAAACTGAGAGAGTGTTACTAGACTGAGAGAGTATTACTAAACTGAGAGAATATTACTAAACTGAGAGAGTATTACTAAACTTAGAGAGCTGAGAGAATATTACTAAACTGAGAGAATATTACTAAACTGAGAGAGTATTACTAAACTGAGAGAGTGTTACTAAACTGAGAGAATATTACTCAACGGAGAGATTATTACTCAACTGAGAGAGTGTTACTAAACTAAGAGAGTATTACTAAACTGAGAGAGTATTACTAAACTGAGAGAGCTGAGAGAATATTACTAAACTGAGAGAATATTACTAAACTGAGAGAGTATTACTAAACTGAGGGAGTATTACTAAACCAAGAGAGTATTACTAAACTGAGAGAATATTACTAAACTGAGAGAATATTACTAAACTGAGAGAGCTGAGAGAATATTACTAAACTGAGAGAATATTACTAAACTGAGAGAGTATTACTAAACTGGGGGAGTATTACTAAACCGAGAGAGTATTACTAACCTGAGAGAGTATTACTAAACTGAGAGAATATTACTAAACTGTGAGAGTATTACTAAACTGAGAGAGTATTACTAAACTGAGGGAGTGTTACTAGACTGAGATAGTATTACTCAACTGAGAGAGTATTACTAAACTGAGAGAGTGTTTCTAGACTGAGAGAGTATAACTAAACTGAGAGAATATTACTAAACTGAGAGAGTGTTACTAGACTGAGAGTGTATTACTAAACTGAGAGAGCTGAGA
The DNA here is from genome assembly GCF_045679555.1 of Salvelinus alpinus. NCBI lineage: Eukaryota > Metazoa > Chordata > Actinopteri > Salmoniformes > Salmonidae > Salvelinus > Salvelinus alpinus. The sequence continues at coordinate 135,728 of NW_027256021.1, forward strand.
GAATATTACTAAACTGAGAGAATATTACTAAACTGAGAGAGTATTACTAAACTGAGGGAGTATTACTAAACCGAGAGAGTATTACTAACCTGAGAGAGTATTACTAAATTGAGAGAATATTACTAAACTGTGAGAGTATTACTAAACTGAGAGAGTATTACTAACCCGAGAGAGTATTACTAAACTGAGAAAGTATTACTAAACTGAGAGAGTGTTACTAAACTGAGAGAATATTACTAAACTGAGAGAGTATTACCTAAACTGAGGGAGTATTACTAAACCGAGAGAGTATTACTAACCTGAGAGAGTATTACTAACCTAAAAGAGTATTACTAAACTGAGAGAATATTACTAAACTGTGAGAGTATTACTAAACTGAGAGAGTATTACTAACCCGAGAGAGTATTACTAAACTGAGAAAGTATTACTAAACTGAGAGAGTGTTACTAGACTGAGATAGTATTACTCAATTGAGAGAGTATTACTAAACTGAGAGAGTGTTACTAGACTTAGCGAGTATAACTAAACTGAGAGAGCTGAGAGAATATTACTAACCTGAGAGAATATTACTAAACTGAGAGAGTATTACTAAACTGAGAGAGTGTTACTAAACTGAGAGAGTGTTACTAGACTGAGAGAGTATTACTAAACTGAGAGAGTGTTACTAAACTGAGAGAGTATTACTAAACTGAGAGAGCTGAGAGAGTATTACAAGACTGAGAGAGTATTACTAAACTGAGAGTGTTTTACTAAACTGAGAGAGTACTACTAACCCAAGAGAGTATTACTAAACTGAGAGAGTATTACTAAACAAAGAGAATATTACTAAACTGAGAGAGCTGAGATAATATTACTAAACTGAGAGAGTATTACTAAACTGAGAGAATATTACTAAACTGAGAGAGTATTACTAAACTGAGAGAGTGTTACTAAACTGAGAGAGTATTACTAAACTGAGAGAGTGTTGCTAGACTGAAATAGTATTACTAAACTGAGAGGATATAACTAAACTGAGACAGTTTTACTAAACTGAGACAGTTTTACTAAACTGAGAGAGTGTTACTAGACTGAGAGAGTATTACTAAACTGAGAGAGTGTTGCTAGACTGAAATAGTATTACTAAACTGAGAGGATATAACTAAACTGAGACAGTTTTACTAAACTGAGACAGTTTTACTAAACTGAGAGAGTGTTACTAGACTGAGAGAGTATTACTAAACTGAGACAGTTTTACTAAACTGAGAGAGTATTACTAAACTGAGACAATATTACTACACTGAGGGAGTATTACTAAACTGAGAGAGTATTACTAACCCGAGAGAGTATTACTAAACTGAGAGAGTTTTACTAAACTGAGAGAGTATTACTAAACAGAGAGAATATTACTAAACTGTGAGAATATTATTAAACTGAGAGAGTGTTGCTAGATTGAGAGAGTATTACTAAACTGAGAGAATATTAGTAAACTGAGAGAATAACTAAACTGAGAGAGCTGAGAGAATATTACTAAACTGAGAGAGTATTACTAAACTGAGAGAGTATTACTAAACTGAGAGAGTGTTACTAAACTGAGAGAGTGTTACTAGACTGAGAGAATATTACTAAACTGAGAGAGTATTACTAAACTGAGAGAGTATTACTAAACTGAGAGAGTATTACTAAACTGAGAGAGGAGAGAATATTACTAAACTGAGAGAGTATTACTAAAGTGAGAGAGTGTTACTAAACTGAGAGAGTGTTACTAGACTGAGAGAGTATTACTAAACTGAGAGAGTATTACTAAACTGAGAGAGTATTACTAAACTGAGAGAGCTGAGAGAATATTAATAAACTGAGAGAGTATTACTAAACTGAGAGAATATTACTAAACTGAGAGAGTATTACTAAACTGAGAGAGTAGTACTAAACTGAGAGAGTGTTGCTAGACTGAGATAGTATTACTAAACTGAGAGGATATAACTAAACTGAGACAGTTTACTAAACTGAGACAGTTTTACTAAACTGAGAGAGTGTTACTAGACTGAGAGAGTATTACTAAACTGAGAGAATATTACTAAACTGAGGGAGTATTACTAAACTGAGGGAGTATTACTAAACTGAGAGAGTATTACTAAACTGAGGGAGTGTTACTAGACTGAGATAGTATTACTCAACTGAGAGAGTGTTGCTAGACTGAAATAGTATTACTAAACTGAGAGGATATAACTAAACTGAGACAGTTTTACTAAACTGAGAGAGTGTTACTAGACTGAGAGAGTATTACTAAACTGAGAGAATATTACTAAACTGAGAGAGTATTACTAAACTGAGACAATATTACTACACTGAGGGAGTATTACTAAACTGAGAGAGTATTACTAACCCGAGAGAGTATTACTAAACTGAGAGAATATTACTAAACTGTGAGAATATTACTAAACTGAGAGAGTATTACTAACCCGAGAGAGTATTACTAAACTGAGAGAGTATTACTAAACTGAGAGAGTGTTACTAGACTGAGATAGTATTACTCAACTGAGAGAGTATTACTAAACTGAGAGAGTGTTACTAGACTGAGAGAGTATTACTAAACTGAGAGAATATTACTAAACTGAGAGAGTATTACTAAACTGAGAGAGCTGAGAGAATATTACTAAACTGAGAGAATATTACTAAACTGAGAGAGTATTACTAAACTGAGAGAGTGTTACTAAACTGAGAGAATATTACTCAACGGAGAGAGTATTACTAAACTGAGAGAGTGTTACTAGACTGAGAGAGTATTACTAAACTGAGAGAATATTACTAAACTGAGAGTGTATTACTAAACTGAGAGAGCTGAGAGAATATTACTAAACTGAGAGAATATTACTAAACTGAGAGAGTATTACTAAACTGAGGGAGTATTACTAAACCGAGAGAGTATTACTAACCTGAGAGAGTATTACTAAATTGAGAGAATATTACTAAACTGTGAGAGTATTACTAAACTGAGAGAGTATTACTAACCCGAGAGAGTATTACTAAACTGAGAAAGTATTACTAAACTGAGAGAGTGTTACTAGACTGAGATAGTATTACTCAATTGAGAGAGTATTACTAAAATGAGAGAGTGTTACTAGACTTAGCGAGTATAACTAAACTGAGAGAGCTGAGAGAATATTACTAAACTGAGAGAATATTACTAAACTGAGAGAGTATTACTAAACTGAGAGAATATTACTAAACTGAGAGAGTATTACCTAAACTGAGGGAGTATTACTAAACCGAGAGAGTATTACTAACCTAAAAGAGTATTACTAAACTGAGAGAATATTACTAAACTGTGAGAGTATTACTAAACTGAGAGAGTATTACTAACCCGAGAGAGTATTACTAAACTGAGAAAGTATTACTAAACTGAGAGAGTGTTACTAGACTGAGATAGTATTACTCAATTGAGAGAGTATTACTAAACTGAGAGAGTGTTACTAGACTTAGCGAGTATAACTAAACTGAGAGAGCTGAGAGAATATTACTAACCTGAGAGAATATTACTAAACTGAGAGAGTATTACTAAACTGAGAGAGTGTTACTAAACTGAGAGAGTGTTACTAGACTGAGAGAGTATTACTAAACTGAGAGAGTGTTACTAAACTGAGAGAGTATTACTAAACTGAGAGAGCTGAGAGAGTATTACAAGACTGAGAGAGTATTACTAAACTGAGAGTGTTTTACTAAACTGAGAGAGTACTACTAACCCAAGAGAGTATTACTAAACTGAGAGAGTATTACTAAACAAAGAGAATATTACTAAACTGAGAGAGCTGAGATAATATTACTAAACTGAGAGAGTATTACTAAACTGAGAGAATATTACTAAACTGAGAGAGTATTACTAAACTGAGAGAGTGTTACTAAACTGAGAGAGTATTACTAAACTGAGAGAGTGTTGCTAGACTGAAATAGTATTACTAAACTGAGAGGATATAACTAAACTGAGACAGTTTTACTAAACTGAGACAGTTTTACTAAACTGAGAGAGTGTTACTAGACTGAGAGAGTATTACTAAACTGAGAGAGTGTTGCTAGACTGAAATAGTATTACTAAACTGAGAGGATATAACTAAACTGAGACAGTTTTACTAAACTGAGACAGTTTTACTAAACTGAGAGAGTGTTACTAGACTGAGAGAGTATTACTAAACTGAGAGAATATTACTAAACTGAGAGAGTATTACTAAACTGAGACAATATTACTACACTGAGGGAGTATTACTAAACTGAGAGAGTATTACTAACCCGAGAGAGTATTACTAAACTGAGAGAATATTACTAAACTGAGAGAGTATTACTAAACAGAGAGAATATTACTAAACTGTGAGAATATTATTAAACTGAGAGAGTGTTGCTAGATTGAGAGAGTATTACTAAACTGAGAGAATATTAGTAAACTGAGAAAGTATAACTAAACTGAGAGAGCTGAGAGAATATTACTAAACTGAGAGAATATTACTAAACTGAGAGAGTATTACTAAACTGAGAGAGTGTTACTAAACTGAGAGAGTGTTACTAGACTGAGAGAATATTACTAAACTGAGAGAATATTACTAAACTGAGAGAGTATTACTAAACTGAGAGAGTATAACTAAACTGAGAGAGCTGAGAGAATATTACTAAACTGAGAGAGTATTACTAAACTGAGAGAGTGTTACTAAACTGAGAGAGTGTTACTAGACTGAGAGAGTATTACTAAACTGAGAGAGTATTACTAAACTGAGAGAATATTACTAAACTGTGAGAGTATTACTAAACTGAGAGACTATTACTAACCCGAGAGAGTATTACTAAACTGAGAGAGTATTACTAAACTGAGAGAGTGTTACTAGACTGAGATAGTATTACTCAACTGAGAGAGTATTACTAAACTGAGAGAGTGTTACTAGACTGAGAGAGTATTACTAAACTGAGAGAATATTACTAAACTGAGAGAGTATTACTAAACTTAGAGAGCTGAGAGAATATTACTAAACTGAGAGAATATTACTAAACTGAGAGAGTATTACTAAACTGAGAGAGTGTTACTAAACTGAGAGAATATTACTCAACGGAGAGATTATTACTCAACTGAGAGAGTGTTACTAAACTAAGAGAGTATTACTAAACTGAGAGAGTATTACTAAACTGAGAGAGCTGAGAGAATATTACTAAACTGAGAGAATATTACTAAACTGAGAGAGTATTACTAAACTGAGGGAGTATTACTAAACCAAGAGAGTATTACTAAACTGAGAGAATATTACTAAACTGAGAGAATATTACTAAACTGAGAGAATATTACTAAACTGAGAGAGCTGAGAGAATATTACTAAACTGAGAGAATATTACTAAACTGAGAGAGTATTACTAAACTGGGGGAGTATTACTAAACCGAGAGAGTATTACTAACCTGAGAGAGTATTACTAAACTGAGAGAATATTACTAAACTGTGAGAGTATTACTAAACTGAGAGAGTATTACTAAACTGAGGGAGTGTTACTAGACTGAGATAGTATTACTCAACTGAGAGAGTATTACTAAACTGAGAGAGTGTTTCTAGACTGAGAGAGTATAACTAAACTGAGAGAATATTACTAAACTGAGAGAGTATTACTAAACTGAGAGAGTATTACTAAACTGAGAGAGTATTACTAAACTGAGAGAATATTACTAAACTGAGAGGGTATTACTAAACTGAGGGAGTATTACTAGACTGAGAGAGTATTACTAAACTGAGAGAGTATTACTAAACTGAGAGAGTATTACTAAACTGAGAGAGCTGAGAGAGTATTACAAGACTGAGAGAGTATTACTAAACTGAGAGTGTTTTACTAAACTGAGAGAGTACTACTAACCCAAGAGAGTATTACTAAACTGAGAGAGTATTACTAAACAAAGAGAATATTACTAAACGGAGAGAGCTGAGAGAGTATTACTAAACTGAGAGAGTATTACTAAACTGAGAGAAGTATTACTAAACTGAGAGATTATTACTAAACTGAGAGAGTGTTACTAAACTGAGAGAGTATTACTAAACTGAGAGAGTGTTGCTAGACTGAAATAGTATTACTAAACTGAGAGGATATAACTAAACTGAGACAGTTTTACTAAACTGAGACAGTTTTACTAAACTGAGAGAGTGTTACTAGACTGAGAGAGTATTACTAAACTGAGAGAGTGTTGCTAGACTGAAATAGTATTACTAAACTGAGAGGATATAACTAAACTGAGACAGTTTTACTAAACTGAGACAGTTTTACTAAACTGAGAGAGTGTTACTAGACTGAGAGAGTATTACTAAACTGAGAGAATATTACTAAACTGAGAGAGTATTACTAAACTGAGACAATATTACTACACTGAGGGAGTATTACTAAACTGAGAGAGTATTACTAACCCGAGAGAGTATTACTAAACTGAGAGAATATTACTAAACTGAGAGAGTATTACTAAACTGAGAGACTAGTACCGAGAGAGTATTACTAAACTGAGAGAGTATTACTAAACTGAGAGAGTGTTACTAGACTGAGATAGTATTACTCAACTGAGAGAGTATTACTAAACTGAGAGAGTGTTACTAGACTGAGAGAGTATTACTAAACTGAGAGAATATTACTAAACTGAGAGAGTATTACTAAACTTAGAGAGCTGAGAGAATATTACTAAACTGAGAGAATATTACTAAACTGAGAGAGTATTACTAAACTGAGAGAGTGTTACTAAACTGAGAGAATATTACTCAACGGAGAGATTATTACTCAACTGAGAGAGTGTTACTAAACTAAGAGAGTATTACTAAACTGAGAGAGTATTACTAAACTGAGAGAGCTGAGAGAATATTACTAAACTGAGAGAATATTACTAAACTGAGAGAGTATTACTAAACTGAGGGAGTATTACTAAACCAAGAGAGTATTACTAAACTGAGAGAATATTACTAAACTGAGAGAATATTACTAAACTGAGAGAGCTGAGAGAATATTACTAAACTGAGAGAATATTACTAAACTGAGAGAGTATTACTAAACTGGGGGAGTATTACTAAACCGAGAGAGTATTACTAACCTGAGAGAGTATTACTAAACTGAGAGAATATTACTAAACTGTGAGAGTATTACTAAACTGAGAGAGTATTACTAAACTGAGGGAGTGTTACTAGACTGAGATAGTATTACTCAACTGAGAGAGTATTACTAAACTGAGAGAGTGTTTCTAGACTGAGAGAGTATAACTAAACTGAGAGAATATTACTAAACTGAGAGAGTGTTACTAGACTGAGAGTGTATTACTAAACTGAGAGAGCTGAGAGAATATTACTAAACTGAGAGAATATTACTAAACTGAGAGAGTATTACTAAACTGAGGGAGTATTACTAAACCGAGAGAGTATTACTAACCTGAGAGAGTATTACTAAATTGAGAGAATATTACTAAACTGTGAGAGTATTACTAAACTGAGAGAGTATTACTAACCCGAGAGAGTATTACTAAACTGAGAAAGTATTACTAAACTGAGAGAGTGTTACTAAACTGAGAGAATATTACTAAACTGAGAGAGTATTACCTAAACTGAGGGAGTATTACTAAACCGAGAGAGTATTACTAACCTGAGAGAGTATTACTAACCTAAAAGAGTATTACTAAACTGAGAGAATATTACTAAACTGTGAGAGTATTACTAAACTGAGAGAGTATTACTAACCCGAGAGAGTATTACTAAACTGAGAAAGTATTACTAAACTGAGAGAGTGTTACTAGACTGAGATAGTATTACTCAATTGAGAGAGTATTACTAAACTGAGAGAGTGTTACTAGACTTAGCGAGTATAACTAAACTGAGAGAGCTGAGAGAATATTACTAACCTGAGAGAATATTACTAAACTGAGAGAGTATTACTAAACTGAGAGAGTGTTACTAAACTGAGAGAGTGTTACTAGACTGAGAGAGTATTACTAAACTGAGAGAGTGTTACTAAACTGAGAGAGTATTACTAAACTGAGAGAGCTGAGAGAGTATTACAAGACTGAGAGAGTATTACTAAACTGAGAGTGTTTTACTAAACTGAGAGAGTACTACTAACCCAAGAGAGTATTACTAAACTGAGAGAGTATTACTAAACAAAGAGAATATTACTAAACTGAGAGAGCTGAGATAATATTACTAAACTGAGAGAGTATTACTAAACTGAGAGAATATTACTAAACTGAGAGAGTATTACTAAACTGAGAGAGTGTTACTAAACTGAGAGAGTATTACTAAACTGAGAGAGTGTTGCTAGACTGAAATAGTATTACTAAACTGAGAGGATATAACTAAACTGAGACAGTTTTACTAAACTGAGACAGTTTTACTAAACTGAGAGAGTGTTACTAGACTGAGAGAGTATTACTAAACTGAGAGAGTGTTGCTAGACTGAAATAGTATTACTAAACTGAGAGGATATAACTAAACTGAGACAGTTTTACTAAACTGAGACAGTTTTACTAAACTGAGAGAGTGTTACTAGACTGAGAGAGTATTACTAAACTGAGAGAATATTACTAAACTGAGAGAGTATTACTAAACTGAGACAATATTACTACACTGAGGGAGTATTACTAAACTGAGAGAGTATTACTAACCCGAGAGAGTATTACTAAACTGAGAGAATATTACTAAACTGAGAGAGTATTACTAAACAGAGAGAATATTACTAAACTGTGAGAATATTATTAAACTGAGAGAGTGTTGCTAGATTGAGAGAGTATTACTAAACTGAGAGAATATTAGTAAACTGAGAAAGTATAACTAAACTGAGAGAGCTGAGAGAATATTACTAAACTGAGAGAATATTACTAAACTGAGAGAGTATTACTAAACTGAGAGAGTGTTACTAAACTGAGAGAGTGTTACTAGACTGAGAGAATATTACTAAACTGAGAGAATATTACTAAACTGAGAGAGTATTACTAAACTGAGAGAGTATAACTAAACTGAGAGAGCTGAGAGAATATTACTAAACTGAGAGAGTATTACTAAACTGAGAGAGTGTTACTAAACTGAGAGAGTGTTACTAGACTGAGAGAGTATTACTAAACTGAGAGAGTGTTACTAAACTGAGAGAGTATTACTAAACTGAGAGAGCTGAGAGAATATTAATAAACTGAGAGAGTATTACTAAACTGAGAGAATATTACTAAACTGAGAGAGTATTACTAAACTGAGAGAGTAGTACTAAACTGAGAGAGTGTTGCTAGACTGAGATAGTATTACTAAACTGAGAGGATATAACTAAACTGAGACAGTTTACTAAACTGAGACAGTTTTACTAAACTGAGAGAGTGTTACTAGACTGAGAGAGTATTACTAAACTGAGAGAATATTACTAAACTGAGGGAGTATTACTAAACTGAGGGAGTATTACTAAACTGAGAGAGTATTACTAAACTGAGGGAGTGTTACTAGACTGAGATAGTATTACTCAACTGAGAGAGTGTTGCTAGACTGAAATAGTATTACTAAACTGAGAGGATATAACTAAACTGAGACAGTTTTACTAAACTGAGAGAGTGTTACTAGACTGAGAGAGTATTACTAAACTGAGAGAATATTACTAAACTGAGAGAGTATTACTAAACTGAGACAATATTACTACACTGAGGGAGTATTACTAAACTGAGAGAGTATTACTAACCCGAGAGAGTATTACTAAACTGAGAGAATATTACTAAACTGTGAGAATATTACTAAACTGAGAGAGTATTACTAACCCGAGAGAGTATTACTAAACTGAGAGAGTATTACTAAACTGAGAGAGTGTTACTAGACTGAGATAGTATTACTCAACTGAGAGAGTATTACTAAACTGAGAGAGTGTTACTAGACTGAGAGAGTATTACTAAACTGAGAGAATATTACTAAACTGAGAGAGTATTACTAAACTGAGAGAGCTGAGAGAATATTACTAAACTGAGAGAATATTACTAAACTGAGAGAATATTACTAAACTGAGAGAGCTGAGAGAATATTACTAAACTGAGAGAATATTACTAAACTGAGAGAGTATTACTAAACTGGGGGAGTATTACTAAACCGAGAGAGTATTACTAACCTGAGAGAGTATTACTAAACTGAGAGAATATTACTAAACTGTGAGAGTATTACTAAACTGAGAGAGTATTACTAAACTGAGGGAGTGTTACTAGACTGAGATAGTATTACTCAACTGAGAGAGTATTACTAAACTGAGAGAGTGTTTCTAGACTGAGAGAGTATAACTAAACTGAGAGAATATTACTAAACTGAGAGAGTGTTACTAGACTGAGAGTGTATTACTAAACTGAGAGAGCTGAGAGAATATTACTAAACTGAGAGAGTATTACTAAACTGAGAGGGTATTACTAAACTGAGAGAGTATTACTAAACTGAGAGAGTATTACTAAACTGAGAGAGTGTTACTAAACTGAGAGAGTATTACTAAACTGAGAGAGCTGAGAGAGTATTACAAGACTGAGAGAGTATTACTAAACTGAGAGTGTATTACTAAACTGAGAGAGTATTACTAAACTGAGAGAATATTACTAAACTGAGAGAGTATTACTAAACTGAGAGAATATTACTAAACGGAGAGAGCTGAGAGAATATTACTAAACTGAGAGAGTATTACTAAACTGAGAGAATATTACTAAACTGAGAGAGTATTACTAAACTGAGAGAGTGTTACTAAACTGAGAGAGTATTACTAAACTGAGAGAGTGTTGCTAGACTGAAATAGTATTACTAAACTGAGAGGATATAACTAAACTGAGACAGTTTTACTAAACTGAGACAGTTTTACTAAACTGAGAGAGTGTTACTAGACTGAGAGAGTATTACTAAACTGAGAGAGTGTTGCTAGACTGAAATAGTATTACTAAACTGAGAGGATATAACTAAACTGAGACAGTTTTACTAAACTGAGACAGTTTTACTAAACTGAGAGAGTGTTACTAGACTGAGAGAGTATTACTAAACTGAGAGAATATTACTAAACTGAGAGAGTATTACTAAACTGAGACAATATTACTACACTGAGGGAGTATTACTAAACTGAGAGAGTATTACTAACCCGAGAGAGTATTACTAAACTGAGAGAATATTACTAAACTGTGAGAGTATTACTAAACTGAGAGACTAGTACTAACCCGAGAGAGTATTACTAAACTGAGAGAGTATTACTAAACTGAGAGAGTGTTACTAGACTGAGATAGTATTACTCAACTGAGAGAGTATTACTAAACTGAGAGAGTGTTACTAGACTGAGAGAGTATTACTAAACTGAGAGAATATTACTAAACTGAGAGAGTATTACTAAACTTAGAGAGCTGAGAGAATATTACTAAACTGAGAGAATATTACTAAACTGAGAGAGTATTACTAAACTGAGAGAGTGTTACTAAACTGAGAGAATATTACTCAACGGAGAGATTATTACTCAACTGAGAGAGTGTTACTAAACTAAGAGAGTATTACTAAACTGAGAGAGTATTACTAAACTGAGAGAGCTGAGAGAATATTACTAAACTGAGAGAATATTACTAAACTGAGAGAGTATTACTAAACTGAGGGAGTATTACTAAACCAAGAGAGTATTACTAAACTGAGAGAATATTACTAAACTGAGAGAATATTACTAAACTGAGAGAGCTGAGAGAATATTACTAAACTGAGAGAATATTACTAAACTGAGAGAGTATTACTAAACTGGGGGAGTATTACTAAACCGAGAGAGTATTACTAACCTGAGAGAGTATTACTAAACTGAGAGAATATTACTAAACTGTGAGAGTATTACTAAACTGTGAGAGTATTACTAAACTGAGGGAGTATTACTAGACTGAGATAGTATTACTCAACTGAGAGAGTATTACTAAACTGAGAGAGTGTTACTAGACTGAGAGAGTATTACTAAACTGAGAGAGTGTTACTAGACTGAGAGTGTATTACTAAACTGAGAGAGCTGAGAGAATATTACTAAACTGAGAGAATATTACTAAACTGAGAGAGTATTACTAAACTGAGGGAGTATTACTAAACCGAGAGAGTATTACTAACCTGAGAGAGTATTACTAAATTGAGAGAATATTACTAAACTGTGAGAGTATTACTAAACTGAGAGAGTATTACTAACCCGAGAGAGTATTACTAAACTGAGAAAGTATTACTAAACTGAGAGAGTGTTACTAAACTGAGAGAATATTACTAAACTGAGAGAGTATTACCTAAACTGAGGGAGTATTACTAAACCGAGAGAGTATTACTAACCTGAGAGAGTATTACTAACCTAAAAGAGTATTACTAAACTGAGAGAATATTACTAAACTGTGAGAGTATTACTAAACTGAGAGAGTATTACTAACCCGAGAGAGTATTACTAAACTGAGAAAGTATTACTAAACTGAGAGAGTGTTACTAGACTGAGATAGTATTACTCAATTGAGAGAGTATTACTAAACTGAGAGAGTGTTACTAGACTTAGCGAGTATAACTAAACTGAGAGAGCTGAGAGAATATTACTAACCTGAGAGAATATTACTAAACTGAGAGAGTATTACTAAACTGAGAGAGTGTTACTAAACTGAGAGAGTGTTACTAGACTGAGAGAGTATTACTAAACTGAGAGAGTGTTACTAAACTGAGAGAGTATTACTAAACTGAGAGAGCTGAGAGAGTATTACAAGACTGAGAGAGTATTACTAAACTGAGAGTGTTTTACTAAACTGAGAGAGTACTACTAACCCAAGAGAGTATTACTAAACTGAGAGAGTATTACTAAACAAAGAGAATATTACTAAACTGAGAGAGCTGAGATAATATTACTAAACTGAGAGAGTATTACTAAACTGAGAGAATATTACTAAACTGAGAGAGTATTACTAAACTGAGAGAGTGTTACTAAACTGAGAGAGTATTACTAAACTGAGAGAGTGTTGCTAGACTGAAATAGTATTACTAAACTGAGAGGATATAACTAAACTGAGACAGTTTTACTAAACTGAGACAGTTTTACTAAACTGAGAGAGTGTTACTAGACTGAGAGAGTATTACTAAACTGAGAGAGTGTTGCTAGACTGAAATAGTATTACTAAACTGAGAGGATATAACTAAACTGAGACAGTTTTACTAAACTGAGACAGTTTTACTAAACTGAGAGAGTGTTACTAGACTGAGAGAGTATTACTAAACTGAGACAGTTTTACTAAACTGAGAGAGTATTACTAAACTGAGACAATATTACTACACTGAGGGAGTATTACTAAACTGAGAGAGTATTACTAACCCGAGAGAGTATTACTAAACTGAGAGAGTATTACTAAACTGAGAGAGTATTACTAAACTGAGAGAATATTACTAAACTGTGAGAATATTATTAAACTGAGAGAGTGTTGCTAGATTGAGAGAGTATTACTAAACTGAGAGAATATTAGTAAACTGAGAAAGTATAACTAAACTGAGAGAGCTGAGAGAATATTACTAAACTGAGAGAATATTACTAAACTGAGAGAGTATTACTAAACTGAGAGAGTGTTACTAAACTGAGAGAGTGTTACTAGACTGAGAGAATATTACTAAACTGAGAGAATATTACTAAACTGAGAGAGTATTACTAAACTGAGAGAGTATAACTAAACTGAGAGAGCTGAGAGAATATTACTAAACTGAGAGAGTATTACTAAAGTGAGAGAGTGTTACTAAACTGAGAGAGTGTTACTAGACTGAGAGAGTATTACTAAACTGAGAGAGTATTACTAAACTGAGAGAGTATTACTAAACTGAGAGAGCTGAGAGAATATTAATAAACTGAGAGAGTATTACTAAACTGAGAGAGTATTACTAAACTGAGAGAGTATTACTAAACTGAGAGAGTAGTACTAAACTGAGAGAGTGTTGCTAGACTGAGATAGTATTACTAAACTGAGAGGATATAACTAAACTGAGACAGTTTACTAAACTGAGACAGTTTTACTAAACTGAGAGAGTGTTACTAGACTGAGAGAGTATTACTAAACTGAGAGAATATTACTAAACTGAGGGAGTATTACTAAACTGAGGGAGTATTACTAAACTGAGAGAGTATTACTAAACTGAGGGAGTGTTACTAGACTGAGATAGTATTACTCAACTGAGAGAGTGTTGCTAGACTGAAATAGTATTACTAAACTGAGAGGATATAACTAAACTGAGACAGTTTTACTAAACTGAGAGAGTGTTACTAGACTGAGAGAGTATTACTAAACTGAGAGAATATTACTAAACTGAGAGAGTATTACTAAACTGAGACAATATTACTACACTGAGGGAGTATTACTAAACTGAGAGAGTATTACTAACCCGAGAGAGTATTACTAAACTGAGAGAATATTACTAAACTGTGAGAATATTACTAAACTGAGAGAGTATTACTAACCCGAGAGAGTATTACTAAACTGAGAGAGTATTACTAAACTGAGAGAGTGTTACTAGACTGAGATAGTATTACTCAACTGAGAGAGTATTACTAAACTGAGAGAGTGTTACTAGACTGAGAGAGTATTACTAAACTGAGAGAATATTACTAAACTGAGAGAGTATTACTAAACTGAGAGAGCTGAGAGAATATTACTAAACTGAGAGAATATTACTAAACTGAGAGAGTATTACTAAACTGAGAGAGTGTTACTAAACTGAGAGAATATTACTCAACGGAGAGAGTATTACTAAACTGAGAGAGTGTTACTAGACTGAGAGAGTATTACTAAACTGAGAGAATATTACTAAACTGAGAGTGTATTACTAAACTGAGAGAGCTGAGAGAATATTACTAAACTGAGAGAATATTACTAAACTGAGAGAGTATTACTAAACTGAGGGAGTATTACTAAACCGAGAGAGTATTACTAACCTGAGAGAGTATTACTAAATTGAGAGAATATTACTAAACTGTGAGAGTATTACTAAACTGAGAGAGTATTACTAACCCGAGAGAGTATTACTAAACTGAGAAAGTATTACTAAACTGAGAGAGTGTTACTAGACTGAGATAGTATTACTCAATTGAGAGAGTATTACTAAAATGAGAGAGTGTTACTAGACTTAGCGAGTATAACTAAACTGAGAGAGCTGAGAGAATATTACTAAACTGAGAGAATATTACTAAACTGAGAGAGTATTACTAAACTGAGAGAATATTACTAAACTGAGAGAGTATTACCTAAACTGAGGGAGTATTACTAAACCGAGAGAGTATTACTAACCTGAGAGAGTATTACTAAACTGAGAGAATATTACTAAACTGTGAGAGTATTACTAAACTGAGAGAGTATTACTAAACTGAGAGAATATTACTAAACTGAGAGAGTATTACCTAAACTGAGGGAGTATTACTAAACCGAGAG